>NW_028243207.1:0-83274 GCF_964263255.1 Lissotriton vulgaris | reverse complement strand
CATTGAAATGTGTTCGACAACCTTTTGGCTTTTATTCAATTGAGGGAGTGCCCCGTCCAAGGTACAAATATAGTCATTTGTCATCACTGTATAGTTTTCTCTGAGGTTTCCTGCAAGGACATCAGCTATGTGGTTAGTGCTTCTGCAGCTAATGCCCTCTGCTGCAGTATGGGTAATCTTGAAGACTCCTGACACATCTGTTCTAGTTCACGCAGCTGCAACCTAAGGGTTTCCCTGTAGTCTCCACCTCCAAAGTCTCCTGCTGGAACAGCTGTTGTCTAATTAGCACAACTGCAACCCATTAGCACCACAGTATTCGTCATCCTGGAAGTCTGATGCAAGAATTTCTGTTTAGCACAACTGCAATTTCTGAGTTCCACTGTAATTTCCCTGGTTTCAGAAAGTCTCCTGCGAGCACCCATTTTTTGCTTGTGTAATTATAGCGTTTGAACATTACTTTAACACTTTGGGTGAGTATTTTTGCTTTGTGTACATATGCTGTCTTAGGACCTAAAAACAAAGGTCTCAGTACCCACAGACATAGATGCTTGACAATGTTTTAAGGTAAGATCCTGTGGGGGCTCCTGCCCTCCTGGAGGCCTCCCTGAGTACATCCAAATTTGCTGGTTGAGCCTCTGCCTTTTCTGGGGCACCACAAAACAGAACATGCATGTTGTTTTGCCATCTCAAGGACTTATGGGGCTTTCTATGGTACTCCTCTGCCAATCTTGGAGTTCTGTCAAGTTATCACCCCTTTCTTATCAGACTATTTAGAAGAGGCAGGTCTTTTGCATTCTTCCCATTCTTACTTTAGGCCGCATTACAGCACAAAATCACTCTTGATAGTGGGTAGATTTTAAAACTTTACCTCCTCCTTTCCTTCTTCAACGCTTTTTTGAATTGGGCATTTATGACCCAGGGCTTAGATGGTTTCAAACGTTCTTGGCAGATGGACAACAATCTGCTAGCTAAGCTATTTTTTCATCAGGTAACGAATGACTAAAATGTGGTGTCCCCCAGGGGTCTACACAGAGTCATACTCTGTTCAATTTTTTCATGTCACCTTTTGCTACATGACTGAACCATTTGGAATTAAGGTACTTTTTTATGCTGATGACACCTAGTTGTTCTTCTCGACGGAAAATTCATCAACATTCCGCTTGCTTCTTCTGAGATGTGTTGAACAAAAGTCTTTGAGTGGATGCATAATATTTTGCTCAAATAAAAAAGAGATCTTTCAATGTGCTGAAGCTGGATTTGGGTGAGCAAAAAACAACAATGGGTTGGCTCTAATCAGTATGGCTGAGCCAGTATCCAAACAAAACAGAAAAGAGATGCCAGTACTGATAACAAAGAATAATTTAGATATGTTATAACACAGTACCTGAAAATACAATTCAAGACTGGAAGCTCATTAGTAGCTTTTATTATTTTGTTCAGTTTTTTTCAACAGAGAGCAACCAATTTCATAAAAGACCTTATTAGAAAAGATAAACAGCTAATACATACTAGGAACGAAATAGAGCAAGGGAAAATCTTTCACCGTATCAGACATGTCACAGACATACAACAGTCAACCGTTCAGGGGCATAATAGCTACAAGGGACTACAAAAGTGCAATGTGTACAATATTTACAGTGAAAAAACAAACACAAGAACACAGAAGGGAGCCACGGTCTGCAAAATATTTGGAAAAATATCGTTGGAGAATTATTAGCACAAAGGGTACATTCCTTAATAAATTCGGATATTCTTGGTATGTTTTAAAAAAATATATCAAAAGGTAATGTACAAAGATTGATGATAAGCACCAAGGGGATTTTTCTGATGTGCTTATCACTCGTGCAGACAAAGGAGTGGCTGGGGCCTACGCGTTTCGAATCCTGCTGGTCGTAGAGGATTCTCTTCAGGGCCTTTAATTTTCTATAAGAAAAAGAAAGAAGGAAGGTTTCAGAAAAGAATTGGCATTTGAAAGATCAACATCAGATTTCTCACTCAGATCGCACCCTATTCTACACAAGCTTACCAAATAGCAGGTATGCAAACGAATAATGAAAATCACAGCCTCTTGGCTGAAGGGAGTGATCAGTACCATTATATTATAGTTAGGATTTTTTTCAATGTTAAATCTCAAAATTCTATTTGGAATAACTTTGGCGCCGGTTGTCGAATCTGACTGAAAATTTCCTCAAAATGGCATTGCGGCGTTCCGGCCCTTCCTTGAAAGTTTGGGGGGATTTGTCAAGTGGGGGCCGAGATAAAAGGGGGGTCCCAAAATGCGTTTTCCCCATGTTAATTTCCATAGGGCGGTCGAAGTCACTTTTAGCCCGAACGGCTGAATGGATTTCGACCAAATTTGGCAAAATTGTAAGGACTGGTAGCCCAATGTGCCTTTGCTATGTCTCAAGATATGTGCTCCAGTGGATTTTGAGTAATTTAGGTTCAAAAAAATATATATATCTATGGCAGCGCCCCGGTACGTGCCCCAGGGAGCGCACCGGGCGTGCTAAGCGACTTGCGCATGGAAAGCTGATTGGCTCTTGGGTGTCTGTAAACATTCGAAACAGTCCGGAGCCGCCGCCATCTTGTGTCTCGGTAAAATCGAGACACAAGAGGTGGCTAAAAAAAAAGGGGGAAATGACAATAAGGGGCAGGGATAGACCCCCTGACCCTCTAGGTTTGTTGTTTGTGCCAAAAAAGGGCTCTGCGGGGCAAAAGATTATTATTTTTTTTTTTGATTTGCGCGGGGGCAGCGCCCGGTACGCGCACCGGTGAGCGTACCGGAAAGCTTACCATGGGGAAAAAGAATGACAGTTTTTAAAAAGAAGTAGCCTTTTATTAGAAATTGGAGGTAGTTCTGAAAAGAACTGTTTTTTTTCTTCTTTTTGTTGTGTTATTTTTTTTATGCTTTATGAACATTTTGAACTTTTTTTGGCTTTTCAGAACACTTTTATATATTTTTTGTATTTTTCATGGGTAGAAACGAAAAAATAGGGAATTGGAAATGGCTCAACTGGAGCGAAAAAAAAGAAAAGAAATAATTAGGGTCGATTGGGGCATTTGTGGTTGTCCCCAGCAAGGACGATGAGCTTTACGCTCTGTTCTCCGTAGGAGATGGTCTTCCCACAATATTTGCATGTGATTCTGAAATCTGCAAATTGTGGCTGAATGCAACGCATCGTTTCATTTTCTTCTGGTGTTGAGGGAGTGGGTTGCTTTCTTTTTGAGCTGGTTCTTGTTGATGGGGAAGGGTTACTGGCCAGTTCCTTCATTTCTGCAGCAGAATAGTTTATAGGATGCTTGCGCTGCATGTGGCGGATCATTGTGTGATTTCCAAAGGAATATTTTTTAAGAGGGTTCCCTCTGGAAAGTTCCATGCCACAGATTAGGCAAGTCACCTTGGCTGCATGTACCTTTTTCTTCCCCTGTGGAAGAGAAAAAAACTCCCAAATATTGTGTGGTCTAGGCTGGTATGGGGTATTGTGTTCTTGGAGAAATGTTCTCGTCCTTTCTTCCTCCTCCTCCTCCTCCTCCTCTTCCTCCTCTTCTTGACCACCAATGAACACTTCTGGTGGTCCTTTTGGCTGTTGTGGTGGTGGTGGTGCAGATGCACCAGCTGCTGCTGCTACTGAAGCCATTATGAAGATGAAAATTGTACAGAGAGGTACAAGCAGGTCTTCCTCAGTCAAAGGACAAAGTCAGAAGAAAGGAAAAAGGTGGGGTCTTTCATCAGAAGGAAAAAAAAAAGTTAGATCCAATGAAAAGTGTTATTTTCAGGTCACATGACCAGGGGCTTCATCATTATGAAACCAAAACTGTTATGAACCAATGAAAAGTGTTATTTTCAGGTCACATGACCCGACGCGCTTACGCTACGCGCCCCGGGGCGTGCCCGGGGGAGCGCCCCGGGTCCCGTCGCGTAAGCGACGCGGAAGTTTACATTTCGCGATCATATTCGCACGAGTGCTACCGGGTGCGCTTACGCCGTGCGTTTCACGCAGACGCGGCTACGCGATACGTCACTATCATGTTTAAGAAAACGATAATGGCGCTTACGGGACGCTCCCCGGGGCGCTTCAATTAATTACGCTTTCTGGGGCGCACCATCCTCAGAGGATTATTATATTAAGGATATATATTAACATGCTGGCCCCTGGGGTTTGGTGGTCCTGTGCAGGTCTACTGCTTGCATGTGTCTAAGGCTGGCCCTGTAGTTTTTTGTCTATGCACATGGGGCCTTATTTATGAAGGCCTTGCGCCACCGGTGCATCACGTTTTCCCATGTTAAAAGTCACGCACCAGCGGCGCACGGTCTTCATAAATAAGGCCTTTGTTTTTTTGTGACTTGGGCTTTTAGTTATGAAGGTCTACTGTTGCAGGTGCATCAGTTTTAACATGGGAAAAAGTGACATATGTGTGGTGCAATGCTTTTATAAATGAGACATTTTGTACTTTATTTTAATGATACAGGATTTTGGGGAACTTATCAGTTATGCTTGTTCTTTGCTATAATGGTTGTATGTTGTGTAAGAAATAAGTTTGAAATAAGTTAATACAATTTTATTATTTCCTTTCTTATAGTGTTTGGTGCTGAAAAGCAACAACCTGCCTTCTGAATTATATAATTTGAGGAATAATATTCTTTTTTTCAGGTGAGTTGGTATTTTTTGCATAGGTAGCTTTGATAAAAAACGTGTGTGGTTTCAAAATGAAATGTAAAGGTTTAAAGCAGGAGTTTCCAAAGTGGTCCTGGAGGGCCAGATGCATGGTAGATTAAAAAAATCACTACATGTTTTTCAATGGGGTTATCTAAATAATATGTTTCTTTATCTACTGTTTAGTTTATCAGCCTGTTGCCTATTCTTTGACTTTTACTATCACTGTGTCTTATAAATTTTCCAGGGGCGGCTCTAGGCTCATGGTGGCCCTGGGCAGGGAGTGTAGGTAGGGGGCCTCATAACAGGGGGTCTGGGCGGGGTGGAGTGCGGAATTCAGTGACGAGGTCAGGGTGTTTGGCCGGCCTTGTATTTTCTGTTTATGCACCTGTTTTCTGTCACATGGGCTTTTTGATATGATGGCCTAGTGTCGCTGGTGCATCAGTTTTAACATGGGAAAAAGTGACATATGTATGGCGCAACGCTTTCATAAATGAGACATTTTGTATCTTATTTTATTGATAGAGGATTTTGGGGAATTTATCTGTTATGCTTGTTCTTTGCTATAATGGTTCTATGTTGTGTAAGAAATAAGTCTGTAATAAGTTAATTAAATGTTATTATTTCTTTTTTTATAGTGTTTGGTGCCTGAAAGCAAGAACCTGCCTACTGAATTATAGAATTTGAGGAAATATATTCTTTTTTTCAGGTGAGTTAGTTTTTTTGCTTTGGCAATTTCTTTGGGTGCTCATGAAAATGATAAAGAATATTTTTTAAAATGTTTGGAACATGATTTTATCTTAAATTTTTCACATGTGGTTGTATCTGCTTATACTAGATATGTATTTTGAGATGTTCTCCATTGACAGTTGAAATTATCTTTTAATGAGCTTGGTGCATGTGCTCTTTTAGAAGGAGTTCAGATTTACGGATCATTGGAGTATAATTCTTTCAGGTTTCCTTTCATTAATTCTTGTGAAGTGCTCATTATTTTTAAAATCTTGTTGCATTATGTTTGGCAGTCTTTCTCCTTTATTTACAGAGAGGTATTATGATATGGTTCTAGGTGTGATGGGCATCTTTCCTGAATATCTGTGATTATACTATGTATAGGCACTGTTTTACATATTAATGCAGAGCTTTATTATGAGGTGGTTCTTCATGGTTAGTATGACATTTTGTATATGCTATGACATTTACATGGTGAGTATGTTGTTGAAACATAAAAGGAACTGTCTCTGTGGGAAGTAGTAATCTGTTAAGTGAATGCTATGGTTTGTATAGTGTGATCCTTTATTTCAGAGTGCATATAGTTTATATTGCACTTTGTAGTGTTGAACTCAAAAAATGGGTCTCTAAAAATTAATTGTACAGGTAATAAATATTTATGATATCTACAAAATCTAAAAATACATTTTACAGTGAAATGTCTTTTAACAACAGTAATTATTTAATGGAAAAAAAAGATCAGTGTAAATGTTTAGGGTTATATTGCCAATTTCTTTTCAAAACAAGAGGAATGTGGTATCTTACAATATATAGACTTAATAAGTTAGAAATTATAAAAATATATGTAGTTTAAAAATTAGTAAAGGTACTTTTAAGTTATACACTTATGAAAAAAGATATAATTTAGTCTCTATATTTTTTTAAAAGGATACAGAAGAATTCGTGAAGACAGTTTTCTTGACATATTCGTCGATGATGTGCTTTATGAGAGTGATAAGACATGTTCTCATGAAGTGTAAAAGAGATTGTAGTGAAAAAGATTAAAACATCTACGATGACCGATAGTTCTTGAAAAAAGTGTACTGTTTGTATGCTTTAAAAATTAGAATAAAAAACTGTCTATAATGTTAAAACAGATATGGAGTGTGATAAATTTAGAACCAACATTCACTACAGGATTTCCTACTTTGTTCAGAGACTTTCTGTTATTTTCTTTATTCTATTAGGAAATGAATCTGTGGTTTTAATTTGTACGGTATATGCTAGTAGTGAACTATTATATTTGTTATTTTTGTGTTTTACAGATTGACAATTTCATCAAAATTTTAAATTAAGATGCCGACCAGAATTGAAAAAAAAAAACTCTATAAACGGACTTACAGTTTGAAGAAGAAAGGAATCGAACAATTTTCAAACGAAGAAAGGACGAATACAAAGAAGAGTGCTCCTGGTAAGCAAACTAAAAAGTTTTTGAAAGCAATTTTGGGAAGGAAAAATGTTAATATTGAAGTCCAGAAGAAGAAAACGATATCAGTATCGAGAAGGAGATATGGAATCAAAGATAAAAATGTTTCTGGAATCAGGAGACAAGAAAAAGAGTACAGTAAAACCCGGACTAATCAATTTAGCCAAAGCAGGAAACGTACGTTTTATAACAGAGTAGTTTCGAATTTATTACAAAAGGAGAAAGTTTCTAAAAGAAGATCTGCTTTTCTTAAGAAGAAACAATATATAGAGGGTATCGTTGAGCGCGCGTTTGAGACAAAAAGAAAATTATTTATTTTAGTACTTAATAGAATAAATATTCTAAATAAGGCAATTCGAGTTTTAAAAGGTAAAAGTAAATGGAAGAGACACATAAATAGGAGTAATTTTTGTAAAGTGTTTTCTGGGAAGTGGATGCATACTTCAACTTCTGAGCCATTTTTCAATGAAGAGAGTTACTTTCAAAGTAACGATCTGTTGCATGCAGTTGACACCAGTGGTCGAGCGTATGAGGTGAAGGATGGTTGTGTAATTGAGAAAGAGAAAATTGTGGTTAGAAATGCAGAAGAGGTTATGGCTGGAGAAGCTTTAGAGGGACGTCCTAATGCTCCTGTTTACAATTGGAATTGTAGTAGCATTTGTAGTGTACGACAGGATTCAATTGATTTCTTTCGCAATTTCTTACGTAAGTACACTAAAGAAAGTCTATAAAAAAAAATTCAAATGTTGCAAGAATTAGATCATTGCAGAGTGCGAGAAAAAATAGGTCTGCAAGGTCATTCACTGGCTTGTCTTTCTAAATAAATATGCCAGAGTGTGTTTCATCACTTCAGGATGTTAGCAGTGCATCATACTGAAATGAAAAAATTAGTGAGAAAGTTGTATTATGCAAAAAGTCCAGCACTTAAACTTAAACAGTTAAATAGTGCTCTTTTGCATGGATGTCAATTAGATGTTAAGAATATTTGTGCAGAAATTGAGGTAAGTTATTTTGGTCCAGAGGAAGACAATGCAGAAACTGATATAATTATAGAAGGAAATGTATTAGAAAATGTTGGACATGTTAATATTGAACATTTTGAACAGGATATAATCAAGTTTAAGGTGATTGCAGGTGAGAAACCAAATTTTTTTTGTGTTTGTTGTCGACGCATTCATTATAAAAGTCAAACTAGGTTAGTTGATTTATATTTAAAAAGTGAAGATGAAAGTAATGGTCAATGGAAAGATTTTGCAACTTATTTGTTGGTGGAAAACTATTTTGATTTGGGTTTTGAGCAACGTGTTTGTAAATATTGTTATAATAAATTAAATGAAAATAAAATGCCTGCTAGAGCTGTTCATAATAATCTAGAGTTGATAAATTTTCCATCAGAATTGATGGATTTAAATACTTATGAGACTATTCTGACTCAATGTGTACATCCTTTTCAGGCTATTGTTCATATGGAGCCTAAGACTGGTAAATTAAATCCTTCAGATTTACAAAGAGGATTAAAGGGTAGAGTTGTATATTTGCCACTTGATTTAAAAAAAAATATGGAAACAATTGGTGTTGAAAATGTAGAAGAGGAACCTCTAGTTATTCTAGTTAATGGTGTACCTACAAAGAGTAAGAAAATCTGGCAAGATTTAGTGGATGTTAGGAAAGTGAAAAAGGCAACGTTGTATTTAGTGCAAAACAATAAGCACTATAAAGATGTATACGTAGAACAAGAAGATGTAAGTGAAGAAAAGGACAGTGATTTGTCTAGTGGACAAATTAAAAAAGTAGATGTATCCAGAAGTGAAGAAATTTATGAACATTACAGTGTTCATCCACTGCATTCCAAAGAAGCAATAGGGAATGCTATTGAATTATTTCAGATGAAAAAGGCGAAAGGAAATCCTATTAGTGTGTGGGAAGAAAGTTTGGATGGTCGTTGTTTTCCACAGTTATTTCCTACAGGTGAAGGTACACGATATGATGATCGACCTATGCAGATTCCTGCATCTGAATACCGGACAACAAGATTATATGCAGAAGATCCGAGGTTTCGCCAATGCATTCCATATTTGTTTCATCTTCTGTTTGAGAGTGATTTATCTGGTCTGTCTTATGCAGTAAACCATACCTTAAAAAGTGGAGTTCATCTGCAAAATATTTCAGCAAAGGAATTTATGGATAAAGTGCAACAGAAAGCTAGAGTTTTGGATTCACACCTAATTAATTTAATGGCTTGTCAGCGTGGTACTAATGAGTATTGGTACCGTCGTCATTGAGATTTGAAGTGCATGCTTAGAAACTTAGGAGCACCAACATGGTTTTTAACCTGTGTAGAGTATGCTTGGGAAGATTTACTTGAATTTCTTCGGGAGGCGAATGCAAACATAGAAAACATAAACTACAAGACACCTGGAGAACTGTGTTCATTAGATCCAGTTAATGTTTGCAGATATTTTAATCATAGATTTGAAGCTATGATGTCTTTCATTACAAACAAGAAAAATCCGCCTCTTGGTGAAGTACTGGATTTCTTTTGGAGAAAAGAATATCAAGCAAGAGGTGCTCCTCATATTCATATGCTGTTATGGATCAAGGATGCTCATAAATTTGGAACAGACTCGGATGAGACTGTACTGTCTTTTATTGAACAGTATGCCACTTGTGACATACCTAATAGTACAACTGATAAGGACTTAAGAGGAAAAGTGTTACGTTTTCAAAGTCATCGTTGTGGAAAATATTGTCGGCGAAAATTCAAATCAAAGAGCAAATTCTACACCAAATGTCGTTTTGGATTTGCACGATCGGTACTTTCAAAAGGAAGAGTCAACAATTTGATGTCATGTTTGCGACATAATATCAGAAGGAGATCACCTAAAAATACGTACAATTTACGAAGAGGTGAAGAATCCAAGTATATAAATGACTATAACGCAGTCATTTTGTCCATGTGGAATGCTAACATGGACATACAATATGTTGCAGACAATTCTATTGCTGTGGCTCGATATGTAACGTCTTACATCACGAAATCTGAAAAGACGGAATTGAAGGAGATGTGGGAAGACATTTCTCATGAAAAGAGCCTAAGCAAGAAATTGTATACGTACAGTTTGAAGATGCTGTCTCATCGAGAAATTGGAGCATATGAATGTTGTGACCGATTATCATCAGCAAGTCTTTATGCTAAATCAAGGACTATTCTCTGGGTGAGTTTGGGCCTAGCAGAAACACGAAACCGTGTTCTGAAACCTTTGCAAGAAATTGAATATTTAGCCCAGAAAGAACCAAATAGTACAGACATTCTGAAAACAAATATGTTGGATACATACTATCCAAATAGAAGTACTCTGCTTGAAAACATTTGTCTGTATGAAATACTTCAAAACTACACTTTTAAAAGGAATGTTACGGAGAACATTGATAAAGGTGTACACGCTGTAATTGGACATGAAGGATGTCTGGTGAAACAAAGAAAAGGACACTTGGAAGCTGAGTTGTGAAACACCTGACAAAAGAGAATTTTACTATTTTGCTCTTTTGCAACTCTTTAAACCATGGCGTAGAGAAGAGGAACTACTTGGAGACTTTGATAGTTATGAAGATTCATTCAACGCATCTAAAAGTAGTATTGAATGTCCTAATTTTAGTAATTATCTCCAAATGTTGAATGATGAAATAGAGCAAGACGCTACAATGGCAGCGGAGATTGCTAGAGATAGTTCACAAGGTAGTCAAAGTTCGGCTTCATTAAGTCAAGATCCACTGGGACAACCAATTATCCAAAATGAAGCAGCCACCGCCATGGATGAGGTAGAAAGAACAATGCAGCAAGGTCAAGATGAAGTAATCAACTTAGAAGAATTAAAGAAGCAGTTTAATGTTGAGCAAAGACAGATATATGATGAAGTGACAGAGCACATTGAGCATGGCTTTCGTCATGAGAGAAAAGATTGCTCATGTATGTCATTTGAACCTATTCGATTATATGTAAGTGGAGAAGCTGGGACTGGTAAAAGTTTTCTAATTAAAGGAATTACTACATATTTACAGCAAACAACTCAGTCAACACTGTCGTGTGTTGTTACTGCTCCAACTGGATTGGCAGCACATAATATTAAAGGTGTTACTTTACATTGTTTACTGATGCTGCCAGTTGAACATGAAAATAAATTACAATATCAGAAGCTATCTGGAGAAGCTTGTTTTGAAGTTTCTAGAGTACTTAAAAAAATGAAACTTCTTATTATTGATGAAGTAAGCATGGTATCCAATTTAATGCTTGCTTTTGTGCATTTAAGAATGCAACAGACACTTAAGACAGAGTATGATGTGTTATTTGGAGGTAAACATGTCATAGTTTTTGGAGATCTACTGCAGCTAACTCCTGTGAAAGGACAACCTGTATTTGAAACTGTTACACATGAGGAGACCAGAAAGTGCCTGGGCAGTATTGGAAATGTAAATATATGGTCACATTTCAAATATACTGAACTGATTCAAAATATGCGACAGGCAAAGGATACTAAATATGGAAATATTCTTCAAGATATTAGGATTGGAAAACTAACTGAAGATGCGAAACACACTCTACGAACACGATTACTTTCCAAACTGTTTCCTAATGAAGATAATGTACCTGAGAAAATATATAGTAAAGAGGTAGCAGATAAGCCAGTGATATGCTTGATGCCAACTCTGAAAGAATGTTCAGTTTTTAATGAGAAAATGTTGAATTTAGAAAATCAAGAAATTAAGAAACTGGAAGCTAAAGATAGAATAGAGCATGAAGGTAGTACTATTGTTTTGTCTGAAAAGTTGAAGTTAAAATTGGATTCTCTTCAAAAAACTATATCTAAAACTGCTGATTTAGAGAAAAATCTGTATGTATGTTTAAATTGTCGGATAATTTTAAGGAGAAATTTACATGTAGAAAGAGGATTGGTAAATGGAGCAATGGGTAATGTTGTTGGTTTTGTCAATTATACAAATTGAGATGAGATTGAATTTTTGAGAATAAAATTTGATGGAATTGAGGAAGTTCAACAAATTAGTCGATGTTCACCTTGTTTTTTGCTTGTGAAAGACTTATATGTCCGTCGTAATCAATTTCCAATTTGTTTGGCATATGCAGTGACTATACACAAATCTCAAGGTTTAAGTGTAGATTGTGCTTTGGTAAATATTGGAAGCACTGTATTCAAAGAGGGTATGGCGTATGTTGCTTTATCGCGAGTTAGAACTTTATGTGTACTTTATCTAATTCATTATGATGAGACAAAGATTAGTGCAGATTTAAATTGTGTGAAGGAGTATAATAGGTTAAGAAGAGAATATGCTCCAAGTTTACCTGAATATCCTTTAATTGAAAGGCGTATGGTTGGTCAGAAAAGGAAAAATTAGGAGAAATGTGCTGAAGTTGTCGAGAAACGACGAAAAAAAGATGTAGCTGTTGTTGGTAGCCGTAAGAAAACTGTTAGTATTGAAGAGATTGTTGGATTTAGGTTTGAAAATAGGTCTGGTGTCAACTGCTATGCAAATGTAGTAGTTAATGTTGTTTTCTTTCTGAAAAATGTTAAGGAACAGATTATAGAAAATCAGGAGCAAACATTTTGCTATTCTTTAAATTCTATATTTGAAATATGTAGTAGTGGTGATAGTGAAGTAGCAAGTGTTTCAGAACTAAGGAATGTTTTAGACATATGTGCAGGAGTAAATCAATTTTCTCAGAATATTCAGCAAGATTGTCAGGAATTTATCATGTATATGTTTACAGTTTTGGAAGATGAAGGTGTAGATATTGATAGTCTTTCTTATAAATGGGAACATAATTGTGGTAATTCCTCATTTTCAAGTAGTACTGATATACACAGTGAAAGATTTTTATATTTAACATTACCAGACTGCAAAGAAGTGTCTTTTAATAAACTAGTTAAAGATGCGCATCAGAACATGGTCTGTTCTCAATGTAAGTCTGAAATGTTATCAACTTTATTTATCCATAGATACGGACAATATGTAATTTTAATGTTTCAACGATGCAGAGCTGATGGGAGTAAATTGTCAACTTTAATTACAAATTTTGTGGCTTCTCAAGTATCTATTTCTAGAAGAACATTTGTAACTGTAGCCATTATTTTTCATGAAGGGCCTTCTACATCATCAGGACATTATACAGCTTATTTGAAGTGTGCTAGTGGCTGGACGCTTTGCAATGATATCCAATTGACTTTTAAGAAACGTTTGCCTTTTGCCTTAACTAACTCTTATCTGTTATTTTTGGAACCCAAATTTCAGTAGAATGACTTGCTGTAGGAAGATGTATAGTGTAAAGATCTGAAACTTACTAGTTTTCAAATATCATGTGACTGAGGGTGTACAAATCTAAAAATGAAA
Organism: Lissotriton vulgaris; assembly: GCF_964263255.1. Classification (NCBI taxonomy): domain Eukaryota; kingdom Metazoa; phylum Chordata; class Amphibia; order Caudata; family Salamandridae; genus Lissotriton; species Lissotriton vulgaris. The sequence continues at coordinate 70,023 of NW_028243207.1, read as the reverse complement.
TTTGTGTTTGGCATAGTGATAACATCAGGTACAAATTTACTTAATGTTTGATGGTATAAAACATAATACAAATTTTAATTGTAAAGGTTCAGAAAAGAATAGATAAGACTAAGATTAAATAATTTCAAAAAAAAACTTCTTAACTCATAGTATTTGGCCATGTGGAAAAATATGAGAGAAGAAAATGGAAAGGGGTGACCACTCGGTCCCCCCGAACATATGGCAGGATGCCCGGATCCCCCCGGGAAACCATTTTGGGCGGGGGGCGTGTCTCGGCTGGTATGCCCGAAGCGGCATAGCCGGGGCGCGCCTTTTCCCGCCCAAGAAGGGGTTGTCCTAGACACCTACACCGTTGGTCACGCCCCGTAGGCGTACCAGAGGAGGGTACATGCCATCCCGAAGAGGAATAAAAGGAGCAACAATCCATAGAAGCATCCTCTTGTTCCTGTGCTTGGAAGCTGCACCCTCTCGTTGCACGTGAGCCCTAGACGGAACAAGGAGCAATTTTGAGAACTTGTAATTTTTGTGTTTCTCTTACAGGAGCCTTCTCTCCCAGTATCTGCGGACCTCTGGATCCAGGACCTCGTCGAGCAGCTAAGCCTGGCAAGAAGGTCGGAAAGAAGGACATGGCGAACATGAAAAAGCAAATGGCGGCAATGAATAATACGGGCAGACCGAAGAAGGTCATCGGACCAGCATTGCCGGGAGTAGTACCCGCAGGGAGAGGTAAAAGGGCCAGGAATAGGGCGGCAGGGGGGGAGTCCCCAGTTCCCCAGTCACCCCCGGTAAGCCCGGTTAGTCCAGTCGAGGCCCCGGTACCTGTACCGATCCCGGATGCAGGTCAGCCGATTCCGGTTGTAGTCACGCCCACCAGCGAGGAGGAAATGCTTCCTGAGTTGGCCGCCCAGTTGGCCGCATGGCTTGGAAAGAATACCAAGGGTGCAGCGGCGCCCGGAGACACGGCCAAAGAGGCTAGGTTATTAATGAAGCAGTTGCGGCAATCGCGAGATGCTGCGAAGGCGAATGTCCCTCTTGTCCCCTCACAGATTCCCACGGAAGAACCAGCGGCTGGCGGTGGAAAATCAGCAGGACCAGCTATGGAGTCTGGTAAGCAGCCATTGCCAATGGCAAATGGGGGGTCTTTGCCCTCAAGGAGGGAGAAAGTAGTTCAGCATATTCCTCTGGCCACGAAAGAGATGATTTGGGCTGATAAATATGTAAATATGTTTTCGCTCCTGACGGATCATCACGAGATTGAGTACGTTAAGGCTCAGAAGGATTTGTTGCATCCGAGTGTGTGGCGCGCAAAAATGGTGGGCTTCAGGGTGGATGAGACGATCTCTAATTGGACCAAGGCCTTTGGGATGTTTACTGCTATTATGGGTGAACGTAAGCCAGAGATTATGACTGAATTAGCCTGTTATCAGACACGTATAATGGATTTCTGCGAAACATATGAGGGCGATCAATGGAGGGGTTATGATAGTAAGTTTCGTAAGGCCAAGGAGCACGATTCGTCTCTGACGTGGGACTGTCTCGACTCCGTCTCTTGGCAGAAGCAGCTCTTACCGGGCACGACGAAGTCGTCCTCGCTTGGTGAGTATGGGCCGGCGCCTTCCCGCCAGCAATCGGCGGCGCCCTTTCGAGCAAACCCCACAGGTGATCACCAACCCAGGAGTAGTGGGAATGGGGGTAGAAAAGGAGTTTGCTGGAATTTTAACAGAGGCAAGTGCACCAGGCCACATGGGACATGTAAGTTCAGGCATGAGTGTGCAGGTTGTGGACATTCTTCACACCCCGAGAGTTTGTGCAGAGCCAAGAATGGGGATACCGGGGGTAGAGGAGGTACCAAACAGGTCTAATATCGGCCGAGGGGTACCACTACCTACCCCCGTAGATATCATGGCAATGATCCCCTGGCTAAACGAATACCCTGATCATGTCTCCGCTGGGGTGTTACGGGACGGTTTTTCGTATGGTTTCCATATCCCGGCGGGGGATTTTCGGGGGGACTCACTGTGCAGAAATCAACTGTCCGTTCAGCAGCACCCGATGGTGGTAGAAAGCAAGATTGCGAAGGAAGTTGCCCGGGGCCGGGTCGCCGGCCCATATAGGCACCCGCCGGTTCCTAATTTCATTTGTTCACCGTTGGGAGTGGTCCCCAAGAAGGACCCAGGTGAATTTAGGTTAATTCATAACTTGTCGGCTCCTAGGGGTCTTTCGGCAAACGATGCCATTGATCCAGGAGTCTGTTCGGTACGGTAAGCATCCTTTGATGAGGCCGTCGCCATGTTGAATCGCCTGGGGCCCGGAGCGCTGATGGCTAAATCGGATATTGAGTCAGCATTCCGGTTGCTCCCGGTACATCCTCAGGATCAGCGTCTGTTGGGTTTTGTGTTTCAAGGACGCTATTACATGGACAGATGTATGCCAATGGGTTGCTCCATCTCTTGTGCTTATTTTGAGAAATTCAGCTGTTTTCTGCAATGGGCATTCACCAGAGCTACGGGCTATATGCAGGTTATGCATTACCTAGATGATTTCTTGTTCTTGGGGCCAGCCGGGGACACGGAATGTGCACAGGCTTTACTTGAATTTTGCAATCTCATGAAACGATTCGGTGTGCCATTGGCACCAGGAAAAACCGTGGGGCCATCTACTTCACTCGAGTTTCTTGGAATCGAGCTCGATTCAGTGGAGGGATGCTTCCGTTTGCCCAGTGACAAAGTTATGAAATTTAGGGCCTCGCTAGAATTATGCATTAGCAAAGAAAAGGTAACGCTCCATCAGTTGCAGAAAGCGGTGGGCCAGCTTAACTTCGCCCTCAGAGTGATACCAATGGCCCGCCCCTTTTCCCGCTCTATTGCACAAGCCATGGTCGGTCTCAAAGAAGGACACCACCGCACAAGACTGTCTGCAGAGGTTCGCCAGGATATGCGCATATGGTTGGCATTTCTGGCGGGTTTCAACGGTCGAGTGGTATGGAGCAAACCACCAGCGTCCTCGGACGAGCTGGGTTTGTGTACCAACTCGGCAGGGAGCGTGGGATTTGGCGCCATCTTTGGTAATCGATGGCCGGCGCAGACATGGCCGACGTGGTGGCACACCAGTGGGTTAACAGGTAACATTGGGTTTCTTGAATTGTTCCCCATTTTTGTGGCCCTGAAGGCATGGCCGGACGATTTCCGGGATCGGTCTGTGGTATTTTGGTCCGATAACATGACCGTGGTGGAATGCATAAATAACCAAGCAGCACGCTGCAAGTTGATTCTGAGATTGCTGAAGGAAATTGTACTACTGTGCATGAGACTGAACGTTCAGTTTAGGGCAAAGCATGTGCCGGGTGTACTAAACCAGGCGGCTGATGCACTCTCTCGTTCCCACATGCAGGCTTTCAGGGGTTATCTACCTTCTGCGGATCTAGTGGCGGCACCATTTCCCGAAACTCTCTGGTCACTCGGTGCCCCGGATTACAGGACCTCATGGGAGCCAGCTTAGCCCCCAGGACAAGGAAGGCGTACGAAGGAGCGTTTCGTTCCTATTGTGCATTTTTGGGTCCGGCAGGAGGGGATAAGTGGGGAGAGGGGGAGTATGTGCTGAAGTTTTTAGTAGCACTTCACAAGGCTGGCCGATCAGCAGCGACGGCCAATATGCACCGGGCCGCCATTGCATTCATGGCGCAGGCTTACGGCATTAAGGACCCTACATCGTCCTTTTTGGTTAAGAAGGCATTACGAGGGTGGCAACGCCTCGAGGGTCATAGAGTAGATGAGAGGTGCCCGATTGGCTTAGAAAGATTGTCCCTGTTGATGTCAGTGCTCCCCGCGACCTGTTCCTCCCAGTCCGAAGCAGTGCTGTTCCGGGCCGCTTTCGCATTAGCATTCCATGGGGCTATGCGGGTGAGCGAGCTGGTGGCCAGAAATAAGAAGGATGTGGGGGGAGGTCTATGTCGGGAACACGTGCAGATCAAGGGTGATTCAATGGTAATCACAATAGCCAGGTCTAAAACCGACCAGAGTGCGATGGGGGACAGTATTGTGGTCCAGCGCATGCGAGGGTCCCCCATGTGCCCGGTGCAGTGTGTTGAGGAATACCTGGCGCAAAGGGCGGCAGCATGGGGGGGGAAGCTTGCTGAGACACACCGACGCCACCCCACTGACAAGGTTTCAGTTCCAGCGGGTGTTAACTTTGGCAATCGTGGCAGCGGGCTTGGACCCGAGCGATTTTGGGACCCATTCCTTCAGGATAGGGGCTGCTACAGAAGCTACAGCCAGGGGTCAAAGTGTGGAAATGGTAAAACGATTGGGACGATAGTCCTCGAACTGTTATAAAAGGTATGTGCGGTTGCATATGTTGTGAAGCTAATGTCATGCACTCACGCTTCTTGTCTTTTGTTTGGTTTACAGTTTCGCGAGCTTGCGAGGCGGGGCGGACTGTGCAGTCGACCCGACATCTGGGAACCATCGGTCAAAGATCACCGGCTGAGGAAAGAGTGGTGTGGGTCGTGGGCCACTCATACGTGAGGCGTGCCGCGGACGTATTCAAAGCAGGTGACATGATTCACGCAGCTGGGGAATACGGGTACAGGGTGACCTTCCATGGAAGGGGCGGGCTCTGTATTGACCGGTTTCAGTATTTTATCGAGGAACTGTTAGGGTGGACAAGGTCACCGCCGTCTATACTCATAGTGCATCTGGGGGGCAATGACTTGGTGGCGCTCGGTCAGCGAGTACTCCTCGAGCGGGTTCTATCCACTGTTAGCTGGCTGGCAAAGAGGATTCCGGGGTGCACGATAGCATGGTCACACATGACTCCAAGGAAGGTGTGGCGGGGGGCCCTCTCTGTGTCAGCTTTGAATCATTCAGTAAAGAAAGTTAATAACAAGCTGGGTAGATTGTTTCGTTCAGGACAGTTGCACTGTATTCCGCATGGATGTATCCGGGGGGATAACATGTATCTCGAAGACGGGGTTCATTTGTCCCAGGAGGGGAATGTCTTACTCATAGGAGACTTCATAGCATGGTTACGGGGTTTGTATAGTCATGACCTTTAGTAGGAGTGTGGAGGGTCCGGATAGCCGGTCAACTATCCGGCCTGTGGCGGTAAGGTCATGATCTATGAGCAGTAATTTCAAGATCCATAGAGGGGGCGCCACCCATTATGGATGGGAGCGCCCGGGGGGAGGCGGCCATTGGCCCCTCACACGGGGAGGTGGCACCCACTAAGTATGGGGTCACCGAAGGGAAGGCGGTCTTAGGCCCCTCCCAGGGGAGGAGGCGGCTCGATGCCCCTCCTAAGAATTTCCCGGGGCCAGGATATCCGCGACGGCGGATGTGGTGAACAGTGTGGGGTGGGAGGGGGGTCCACGTTACCTTCTAGACACCTCACACGAGTCCTCGGACGACCACTAAGATGGCGTTGAGTTAAATAAAGGGCCCCCGCTAAGACAAGGGAAATTGGAAGTTGGCACAGAGGTACAGTCCTCTGTGCGACCGCCCCTCACACCGTGAGGGGGGAGTTCTGGTAGTAGGGATCTGACACCGGTTACGACCTTGCCGTTGGCCCGTAATGTTGGGATGTACAATTTTTATTTAGAAAGTATGCATTTGCAGGATGTTTAGACTCGGCTAGGAGAACCTTTGTATTAGAGATTTGTTAAGGTTAGCCAATAAACGTGACTGCAGTGAAATGTATAAATGAAAAATTGTACATGATATGAAACTGTTATTTTAATGTTTTAATTTTGTTTCATATTTTTAATAAATACGGCCGGGAGGGTAACTCCCTCCCGCCTTCCAAAAGTTCAGAACTGTGTCCGACTTCCCATCCTTGGGGATTGTGTTGGGAGGGGGTGATAGGCATCCCGGCCATATGGAAAGGGGCGACCACTCGGTCCCCCCGAACGTATGGCAGGTTGCCCGGATCCCCCCGGGAAACCATTTTGGGTGGGGGGCGTGTCTCGGCTGGTATGCCCGAAGCGGGGTAGCCGGGGCGCGCCTTTTCCCGCCCAAGAAGGGGTTGTCCTAGACACCTACACCATTGGTCACGCCCCGTAGGCGTACCAGAGGAGGGTACACGCCCTCCCGAAGAGGAATAAAAGGAGCAACAATCCAGAGAAGCATCCTCTTGTTCCTGTGCTTGGAAGCTTCACCCTCTCGTTGCACGTGAGCCCTTGACGGAACAAGGAGCAATTTTGACCCACCCACCAACCCCTTATGGCAACGTTAGTAAAGGCAATATAGTTGATTTGCGTTGATAGTATCTTTTTTTTCCAAGGTTTATTTTAGTATGTAATAAAGGTGTCAATGTTTGAACTGCAATAAAGTGATTTGCTTCATAACAATTTTCTCATCCAGTTGAGCGAAGTTTCACTGTCTAATTAAAGGTATGGCATGTGTAGATGAGTGGATGAATAGGACAATGTCCAGTTAACCGTTTTATCGCTCTCTTCATTAGGTTCAAAAACGTCGTATTTATTTTGGTCGGGCGGTAAGGTCATGATCGGTGAGCAGTAATTTCAAGATCCCTAGAGGGGGCGCCACCCATTATGGATGGGAGCGCCCGGGGGGAGGCGGCCATTGGCCCCTCACACGGGGAGGCAGCACCCACTAAGTATGGGGTCGCCGAAGGGAAGGCGGTCATAGGCCCCTCCCAGGGGAGGAGGCGGCTCGATGCCCCTCCTAAGAATTTCCCGGGGCCAGGATATCCGCGACGGCGGATGTGGTGAACAGTGTGGGGTGGGAGGGGGGTCCACGTTACCTTCTAGACACCTCACACGAGTCCTCGGACGACCACTAAGATGGCGTTGAGTTAAATAAAGGGCCCCGCTAAGACAAGGGAAATTGGAAGTTGGCACAGAGGTACAGTCCTCTGTGCGACCGCCCCTCACACCGTGAGGGGGGAGTTCTGGTAGTAGGGATCTGACACTGGTTACGACCTTGCCGTTGGCCCGTAATGTTAGGATGTACAATTTTTATTTAGAAAGTATGCATTTGCAGGATGTTTAGACTCGGCTAGGAGAACCTTTGTATTAGAGATTTGTTAAGGTTAGCCAATAAATGTGACTGCAGTGAAATGTATAAATGAAAAATTGTACATGATATGAAACTGTTATTTTAATGTTTTAATTTTGTTTCATATTTTTAATAAATACGGCCGGGAGGGTAACTCCCTCCCGCCTTCCAAAAGTTCAGAACTGTGTCCGACTTCTCATCCTTGGGGATTGTGTTGGGAGGGGGCGATAGGCATCCCGGCCATATGAGTACTTTAGATAATTATTTTAGAACTTTTATGGACGCAAGTTTTTGGGAGAGGTATTTAAAAGATAATGAGTTAGCTTATACAATTTGGCCACGCGGAAAGGTATGAGAGAAGAAAAAGTGTCCTTCAGATAGAATTTTTATAGGAGATACTTGCACGGGGCTTTGTTGAGATATATTGAAAAGTAGGTCGTATACTTTAATTAATTTGTAACTGTAGAAGATGTAGTGTGCTTGCTCAAGAAATTGCGAATTTGAGAAAAACATTTAAGACATGTTTTTTTCAGGTATTTATAATATGTATGGAGATTTTGCATGGGTTTTTTAAACACAATCATTTTGATTGTGTTTTTTTTTCCCCGCTGTTATATGATGATTAATATTGAAATCACTGTTCATAGTGAAAATCAATGTATTCTGAGGACAGCAAAAATAAACCATTTAATATGTTGTTTGACTTCTTTTGTTACATTGCATTTAGAAATATGTATTAAAATAGATTTTTTTTACTGTCCTTCACAGATATTATATTTATAAGGTAAGTACAAGTAATAATATCTGAGAGTTTTCTCTGCCTCTCTCTTATTGTCTCCTATTTTTTTTCTTTAATGAAATGTACTTTATAATCTTATTTTTACTTTTCTTCCACAGGTACTACGTTTTAAAAAGAAATTGACTTATTTTGTAAAAAAATTTTTAGGTAAGTATATAAAATAAAGAAACTTTTACATCACTGTGTCATTTCTTTGTCTATCCTGGTTGAAGCAATGTCATGTTTAATATAACCACTTCCACATAGGATTGGGTGCATTGTTATAAGGCATGCTTTAAAAGTGATTTAATGAAATGAGCGACATTTCAGTGAGTGAGTTTAGCAACACTGATATATGAAAATATTGGTGGGAAATGATGTTAAATGTTACATGGTGTTTTTTGCAGGAGTTTAAATCATGTGTTGCAGTGGTAATTCTGCCTCTGGATTAGGGGGTCGGTGGGCTGAATGGTACTTGTATGGTCATGATAGAGCTACTCCTTCACGAGCCATGGTTGAGGTGTGTTCATGATAGAGTGGTTCCGTCATGGTTCTGCTTAGTCAATAGAACGTGTCATGGAGGCGCAATGTTAGTGTTGCGCAAGCACAGCGGCAAGCCCATGACAAATGTGGTCCGTCCTGAGGACAGCTGAGGCGATGCTCGTGATGGAGCGGCTTTGTGATGAGTATGGAAGGATTTAACAGGTGTTATAAAAACCTGAGGGGTCTCTACAAAGAGAGTGTTAGTTGTAATTTAAAGGGTACTTTAAAACACATTGTGGCAGCTTTATGTTGATGTTGCGTTTCTTTGCGCTACAATTTCGTCACTTTGGGGTATATTATCAAGGGGGTTTATCTCCGTTTTTTTGCTTTAAAAGCCAAGAAAGCGGAGATAAAATTATCTGCCTATTACCTAGCTGTCGCTAACACCAGTTAGCGACAGCTAGTAGGAGATAGCGACCATCTTGGGCCTCACTTTGCATGTCAGTGATATTTATCACTAATGACATGCAAAGTGGGCGTGCCAAGATGTTAGCGACTGAAAACAGTCGCTAACATCGCTATCTCCTATTACCAACTTTTGGAGATATTCGCGCTAAGCGTGAATATCTCCAAAAGCTAACAATTGCCCTGAGCAGTTCTTAGCCATGTTATCCAATGGGAGGTGGATAACATGGCTAAGAGCATTAGCTCGGTAATGCATGAATATCGCTGACTTTTCAGCGATATTCATGCATTTCGGCCAATTTTCATCGCATGTGCGATAAAACTTGGTAATACCAAGGTTTATCTGCGATAAAAATCGCCGCAGCTCAGCGGTAAATTTTTGTCTCTAACCAAGCAATAGCGATAATTATCGCTATTGCTTGGTAATATCCTCCTTTATTTTTTATAATGACAGTGGAAATAATGTATCATATATACAACATTAATGAATCTAGGAGATATGTGACATTCTAAAGCCCTGTATCATAAGGAAGTGTTCCTCTGAAGTAATGCGTCTTGAAAGTGGCTGACTGTAATCCATGAGATTTCACTCAGTGACTTTCAGGCCCATGCTGTTTGAAAACTGTGCATGTGCTTGAAGCAGGCATAAGTCTTGACGCAGCAATTTGAATATAGTGCACTGGTGAACCTTGCTGGAGCTACATTACATTTCCGATGCAACTCTAGCAATGTATTATTTTTTCTGCACAGATATGTTACGCATGTATGCTGTCTTTGTGCTATGGTGCGTCTTATTTTAAATGTGGCACACCATGGGTGACGGAGCACTAGTATACTGTGGTGCACATTAACTAGTGCATATCTGGGTATGAAGTAGTTAACATAAATCTGCCCTATATGTTACAAATCTGCGTTTAGTAGAGTGTTCGGCCTTTGCAGTGGTATGTTTTTTGTGTTATTCTATGTAGATATATAATGTTGCAAGATTTTTCTCACGAAAAAGAAGCCATGAGTATTGGATTTTTGAATGATTGCAAGATTCTTTAAATAAAAAAGCAAGAACCATGGCATTGTTTAATTAGTATTATAAATACTTATCTTTAACAATGATGAGAGAGTGAAAAAAGGTTAACCTGATGTTTTAAAGTTAATCACAGGCTTCTTTACAGGAAGTGTTCTGTATGATTGTTGCGTGGGTGTTTCACTTTTTTATTCCTAACAGAATGCATTCTGTATGCTGTAGCAGGAGGAGTACTACATACTTGAATATTCTTCAGTGCATATTTTCATTGACACCGACACAGAAGTTCAATGGATCGGAGAGGCTGTTCTTGTGCATCTGGACGACTGCCTAGCCGCTGTAGCAGTGGGAGTGAGGCCTCTCCGAGGGGCGCAGCGCAGCTCCTTTTAATGTTTACAATTGCAGATAACAGGGTAGAGATGTCCGTGGAATTCATGGAAGGTTAGTCACACTAGAGTGTGCGCGGCGTCCCTAGCATCTCATTACGGCACACAGAGGAGCCGCATTGCACAGTTTGAGAATCAGAGACTTAGGAGATAAACCTTTATAATAGCAAGGGCGCTAAGCAATGAAAATCGCCCGTTCTCGGCGTTAAAAATATCACCGCTATTGGTGGTATTTTCCACGGTGTTAGTGCTTGAAAATCAATGGGAACATATATGTGAAAGAAAATCCTGTAACAGGCTCTGTATTTTACATTATCGTGTGAAAACAAAAGTTGTTTTCACACAGTAATGTGTCCCTTGTAATTAAGGGACGGGGTGGATTTAGTTTTATTTACTACACTGTTATATTAACGATGTTGAATGTTTGATAAGAGGAGGGTTTACAAGTTTTCCGATAAACTTTTTCTCCAGGGAAGTGGGTGGAGTGTTCCGTGTAAATTGCAGAATAGAAACTACTAAGAACCAATTGGAAGTGTTGTTTTCAAGTCACATGACTTCACATGCCCGTCTCAGGACGTGTACGCGGTGACAGTATCTGGTCACGTACGTCATTTGGAAGTAGTGGTCTAATTCAGCGAAGTTTTAAAACGTGAAAAGGAGTAAATCCAAACAAATCCGGATTTTGTATATCTTCTAAGCTCGATTCAAGTATACAATTATTAAACTATAAAACCTTTTATATTTCTTACAAAAAATACAAAGGTGTGTACATCCAGTCACGCACGAAAGTTTAAAAAGACATTCTGTTTTATTTAATGAAAATTTTGATAATAATAAAAAATAAGCCTAGGTTTAGTCTCTTTCATGTACTATAAGTTCTTTGATGGGTCTATGAAGAAATTCAATAGCTTCAAATTGCAAACTATTCACGAAATATATAGGTGGGTGCGCGCACGAAAAAAAGCGGCAATAAATGTCTTTTATAATATGCTCCTGGAGCTCGTTTTGGTACAAAGAGTTAGTTCTGAAAAGAACTTTTTGTTTTTTTTGTTTTTTTTGGGTTTTTTTTTCGGGGAAACAAGTATTATGATGTTTTTAATTTTTTTAACTTGCAATGACATTTTGAAGTGTAGCACAGGATCCAAATGAAATGAAGAAATTTATCTTTTCTTGGGGCATTTATGACTCTCAATTTTGAGTTTAATAACAATGAGGCTCTGCTCCCCGTACAAAAGAATTTCTCCACACTCGTTGCATTTCATGTGCACCTTCGCAAGATATGGTCTCAAGTCCATCTCAGCACTCGATGGAGATACAGGTCGTCCACCAGAAGATGTGCTGGCCACTTCTGATGGTTATAGCGTGGCCAGGGCTCTTGTCGATGCTTTTGCATAATGCTCAGGGTGCCTTTGTTTGACATGCCGCTGCATGGTATGTATGGAAAAGGAATATTTTTTGGGGGGATTTCCCCTTGAGAGCTCCGATTTGCATATCGTGCAGGTTACTTTTGGCGCATTCACTTTCTTTTGATCTTCAGGATAAGTGAAAAATTGCCAAATGAAAGATTCCTTTTTTCTTCTTAAAGGTAGTCGCTCATTTTCATCAGATTCGGAAGATGAATGCGGAGTGGCAGCCATTTCAGCAAAGTCTTGCGGAAGATGTTGGACGTTGTTCTCTCTTGACAGTAGAAAAGATAGTAAGGGAAGTGGGTGGAGTGCTGCGTGTAAATTCCAGAACAGAAACTTCTAAGAACCAATTGGAAGTGTTGTTTTCAAGTCACATGACTTCACATGCGAGTCTCAGGACGTGTACGCGGTGACAGTATCTAGTCATGTACGTGATTTGGAAGTAGCGGTCTTCTTCGGCGAAGTTTCAAAACGTGAAAAGGAGTAAATTGAAACACATACGGATTTTACATATCTTCAGAGCTCGATTCAAGTATACAACTGTTAAACTATAAAATCTTTTATTTTTAAATAAAATATCAAGGTGTGTACATCCAGTCACGCACAAAAGTTTAAAAAGACATTCGGCTCAATTTAATTAAAAAGTTCATATGAAAAAAAAGAAGCCTAGGTTCAGTCTCTTTAACGTACTATAAGTTTTTTGATTGATCTATGAAGAAAATCATTAAGTTCAAATTGCAAAGCTTTCACGAAATATATAGGTGGGTGCGCGCACTCGGTCGCGCACGTAAGATTGGTATGCCGATATTTATTTCAGGTATATCCGTTATAGTTAGGAACTAGCATTCAAAAAACCTATGAAATTCACTGAAAAAACCATAGGTTTTACACACGTTATAGTTAGGAAGTAGCATTTAAAAAACCTACGAAATTCACTGAAAAAACCATAGGTTTTACACACGTTATAGTTAGGAAGTAGCATTTAAAAAACTTATGAAATTCACTGAAAAAAACATAGATTTTACACACGTTATAGTTAGGAAGTAGCATTTCAAAAACCTATGAAAATCACTGAAAAAACCATAGGTTTGACACACGTTATAGTTAGGAAGTAGCATTTGAAAAACCTATGAAATTCACTGAAAAAACCATAGGTTTGACACATGTTATAGTTAGCTGGACATTTCACTCATATAAAACCAATGAAATTCCCCCGTTATAGTTACTTCAGCTAACTATAACTCGCGCGCCTGCCAGGCACTGCTGACGATGTTACAAATTACATCACTCAGTACATGGTTAGTAACATCCCTCTTGACATCACTGATAATATCTAATATCTGACATATGCTGCCTACAACATATAGGATTAGTATGTCACTGATTCTTGCATGTATGCAATATGTATAATCTCCTAATGTAGCATATTAACACTTAGACACTGAGACACTTTTGGTAATAATAAAGAAATAATAACCTATATAGATATAATGTATCAGTGATAAAGCTACTCATGAACACATTCAGTCACTAAAATAGAAACTGATAGACAGACACAGATAGGTATATATTTAAATATTACTCAGTAACCCATGTACTCATTAAGATATATTTAATCAGTCAGTTATAGAATCTATTTTTCATTAAAAAAAGCAACCGTTTATACACTTATATACTACATTTTTGTTCAAGCAACTTTCAGATCTACATATATATAATATATGTAAATTTCAAAACTAACCTATTTAATAGATGATGTCATGAGTGATGTGATGTGTGACATCGTCAGCAGTGCATTGCGGGCGCGCGAGTTATAGTTAGCTGAAGTAACTATAACGGGGGAATTTCATTGGTTTTATATGAGTGAAATGTCCAGCTAACTATAACGTGTGTCAAACCTATGGTTTTTTTCAGTGAATATATATATATATATATATATATATATATATATATATATATATAGATATATATATCAATTCAAACAATCCACACTTGATTCTTAGTATCCAAATCTATGTGAAAAAGTACGAACTCCAGTTGCATCAAAAGGTTTTATTCTACGAACGGCAACAAAAATAACTCGACGCGTTTCGGGAAACCTCCCTTGCTCACGAGTCAAGTTGTGTGCAGTCCATTGGTCTATAGACCAATGGAGTGCACACAACTTGACTCGTGGTGGACACTTTCCATTGAACGCAAACAAGGCTTCAGGGAAGCCAAAACATGTTGTTTCTTGGATTAAAAACCCTTGGAAACTGAGCTGGTGTGTCGACTTGTCACTGAGAGCGTACCGAGCTTTGGATTTATTACGAATTAATTACCGGCGTGCTCCGCCGGTGATGTACGGGAATTCCCTCGGGGCTACAGAAGGTCAGAAGGAGCGCTTTCTTGGATTATATATATATATATATATATATATATATATATATATATATATATATATATATATATTTTTTAAATCAAGATCCTCAGTAAAGAAGACGCCGTGCACCACTTCAAGTTGGTTTTTAGTGCTTTATTTTCTGTAGGTTTCTCCCACCCTATGCGTTTCGGACTTTCCCAGTCCATGGTCACGGTATACAAACAATAGTCCCTTGTTTGTTTTGCAAATTTATACAAAATCACCCACATGGCCTATGATGATGCATTGTGGGTGTTGTAGGCAATTGCAGTTTTTATGTCGTTATCAACAATTATCAAATGCTATGAGTCTGCAAAGATTGACTCTGAGGTTTATGTGGGGTGAGCAAAGGTATGGGACAAATCATAAAGCAATTGCTTATTGTCCGTCATTTAAATCTATGTCCATCATGAAATATGAGGTAATAGATTAGTATTGGTAGAAAAGTTACCTTTGCTTACCCCACATAAACCTCAGTGCAATTTGCAATTCGATCCACCAGAAAAGTTTTTACAAAATAATGGGGATCCACCGATTCCATGGACACGTTGGAAGGAGAAGTTCTTCAATTACATGAAGGCAATTGATGGCGAGCGTCTAGGAGCAGAGAGGAAGAAAAGTATTCTTTTGCACTGTTTAGGGTCAGAAGGACAGATGATTTTTAGGGCTTTACCTCTAATTCCACCTGGGGAAGGTGAAGGTGAAGGAACTAATGTGTATAAAGAAGCACTACTTAGGATAGAGAAGAGATTTAAACCTGTTTTCAACATAGCTCTTAATAGATATAAGTTTTATAACTTGTGCACAACAGTACATGGAATCATTTGATTAGTTTATTACTGCTTTAAGATCTTTGTCTATACATTGTAACTTTGGAAGGATGTGTGATGAGATGTTGAGAGATCAATTCATTGTTCATGTTAAGAACAAGAAAACACAAGAATGGCTTTGGGAACTTGGGGATCCTAAGTTATCTGAGGCCATTGCCATTGCTAAATCTTTTGAGCAGTCTGAAAAATGGATGCTCACTGTTAAGAAACACAGTGAGCATACATCTGATTCGTCTGATGAAGTTTGTGTGGTTGAATATACAGATGGACAAGTCACTGAAACTGTACATTTTGCATCTAATTCTAATAGATTTTTCAATCCTGGGCATTTTAGGAGGTTTGATAAATCTATGGTATGTTTTAAATGTGGCAGTAGAACACATGTGGCTTCATATGTTGGATGTCCTGCTATCAATAAAGAGTGCAGGAAGTGTGGAAGATTAGGACATTTCTCCACAGTTTGCAGGGATGTCAGGAAATTTGTCAAAAATCCTAAAAGTAAGGTAGCTTATGTTACTGAGGAGTCATCCAAAGCATGCAAGTGTGCGAATGGTGGGGGTGATAGTTGTTATGAGATGAATAAAGTATTTGTTGTTTATCTTAGTGAAGGGATTTCAATTATCAGTGAATCTGTTGAAAGTCATTTCACAAATAAACCCATTTGTGAAGTGTTTGTTTTAGGTGTAAAAATTGACCTCATGACTGATTCAGGTTCGCCTTGGACTATTGTTACTAAAGAATATTTTGATGAGCGTTTAGGAATTTTGCTAGATTTTTCAGATATTTTACCATCTGATATATATGCTGTGAGTTTTGAGGGTTCAAAGATTAATATGTTAGGGTGTTTTGTGGTTAAAATGACCTTCAAAACCAGGTGTGTTGAAGTTAAATTGTATGTAGCAGTTAAGGGGGTGAATGTGATTGGTTTGAAGGATCAATGGAAATTTGGGATTATACTTAATACTCGTGCTAAGGATCCTGTGATGCTAGATGAAACTATTGATTTTTAGAATATTTCCTCTCTTATGAATGAAAAGACTGATCTTATCAAATCAGAATTTGAAGATGTTTTTTCAGATAAGTTGGGCATGATTCAAAACTACTCTCATAAAATAAAACTTAAATCTGGTGTTGTTCCAGTCAAACAAAAGTTAAGGGGATTGCCGATTAATGTTAGGGAAGATCTCAAAAAAACCTTGGATGAATTGGTTTCTGAAAAAATCATTGAACCCATAGATTCTGCGGAGTGAGTTTCTCCCATTGTTTTAGTGAGGAAACCCGATAAAGTTTGAGGATGTGGGTGGATCTCAGCGCCCTGAATTCCGCCATCATTGTGGACTGCCATCCTCTTCCCAATATAAATAAGGTAGTTTCTATGTTGGAGGGAGCCAAAGTTTTTTCCACGCTCGATTTAAGATTGGCCTATCATCAAATTCCTCTTACAGATGATTCTAAATGTCTCACTGCCTTTATCACTCCCCAAGGCTTATATCAATATACAAGAATGCCGTTTGGTTTAGCTTCGGCGGCCTTGGTATTTCAAAGAGTTATGTTTAAAATGTTCAGAGACTTGGACCGTTTTGTAAAGTGTTTTCAGGAAGACATTTTAATTTATTCTAGCAATGATGAAGAGCACGTTGTACATTTGCGTTGTGTATGTGACAAATTGAGGGAGAATGGTTTGACTTTGAAGTCAAGTAAATGTAAATTATTCCAAACCTCAGTTGAATATCTAGGTCATACATTATCGGGGGATGGTGTAGTAACTAAAAAATCGAATGTAGAAGGTATAAGCGGAGCTCCTCCTCCCAGTAATAAAGATCAGTTACTGTCATTCACAGGAATGTGCAAATATTACAGTAAATTTGTGAACAATTTTGCAACTAAAATGGAACCCCTTAGGAAACTTCTTGGCATGGTAATTTTTTTGTTTGGGGAAGTGAACAACAATCTGCTTTTGAGCTTATTAATTCAGATATTTTGCATGCCCCCACACTCCGACCTTTCTGTTTGAACAAAACATGTATAATTACAGTTGATGCCAGCATGTATGGCATTGGTTCTGTGTTGTCTCAAGCCATAAAAAAAGAACTTTTAGCTTGTGTGTGGGCGATCGAACATTTTAGGAACTATGGGGCTCATTAGGATGGCGGACGGAAGTGCCTCCGCAGACCCAGAGCATGCGGAACATGCCTATTTTCCGTACGCCTGTCGCGGACAATCCGGTTGCCAAATCAGGATACGAAATACGGGCCAAAATCCGTCCACGGCGGTAGAACACGGTCCGCCGCACAACCACACCCAACCACGCGGCTGACGTAACCTATCCAGAGACTCCGCCGTACGGACTGACGTCTAGGACCGTCCTCCAAATCAAGATGGCGGAAAATACACATAAAAGCGCAGCGGAACGAGACGCTCGCCGACATGGACCCTGCACTACAGGCTTACCCGATACTCTTCGCGATCCACCACGTCCTAGTCTTGGCCCACCATCGAGGACGACGCAGGTAGGCTACAAACCATTCGCTGACTGGAGAGGAGTACCTGCAAGGGCCGTGACGTAGGGAGGGGGGAGTGACATGTCCCAAAATGGACATATTCCTGTGTACGGAAACGCCTCCAAGAGTCGTGACCCAGGTAGGGGAGAGTGACATGTATCTGAACCCACCGCCCTCAAGAAAATACAAATCCACACCAGCATCACACACGCAAGAATTACTCCGACAAACCACGACACATGAATCACAATTTTATTTACGCAGAATCGGAGTAACATCACAGTCTAGGATGGAGCATGGGCAGTGTGGACACCAGAGCAGGTACATCAGATGCAGTACATCAGTATGAGGATAGCAACAGGGCAGTGTGGACACCAGAGCAGGTACATCAGAGGCAGCACATGAGAGGGCACAATGCAGTATCAGAACAGCAACAGGGCAGTGTGGACACCAGAGCAGGTACATCAGATGCAGTACATCAGTATGAGGATAGCAACAGGGCAGCAACAGGGCAGTGTGGACACCAGAGCAGGTACATCAGATGCAGTACATCAGTATGAGAACAGCAACAGGGCAGCAACAGGGCAGTGTGGACACCAGAGCAGGTACATCAGATGCAGTACATCAGTATGAGGATAGCAACAGGGCAGTGTGGACACCAGAGCAGGTACATCAGAGGCAGCACATGAGAGGGCACAATGCAGTATCAGAACAGCAACAGGGCAGTGTGGACACCAGAGCTGGTACATCAGATGCAGTACATCAGTATGAGGATAGCAACAGGGCATTGTGGACACCAGAGCAGGTACATCAGATGCAGTACATCAGTATGAGGATAGCAACAGGGCAGTGTGGACACCAGAGCAGGTACATCAGATGCAGTACATCAGTATGAGAACAGCAACAGGGCAGTGTGGACACCAGAGCAGGTACATCAGAGGCAGCACATGAGAGGGCACAATGCAGTATCAGAACAGCAACAGGGCATTGTGGACACCAGAGCAGGTACATCAGATGCAGTACATCAGTATGAGAACAGCAACAGGGCATTGTGGACACCAGAGCAGGTACATCAGATGCAGTACATCAGTATGAGAACAGCAACAGGGCAGCAACAGGGCAGTGTGGACACCAGAGCAGGTACACCAGATGCAGTACATCAGTATGAGGATAGCAACAGGGCAGTGTGGACACCAGAGCAGGTACATCAGAGGCAGCACATGAGAGGGCACAATGCAGTATCAGAACAGCAACAGGGCATTGTGGACACCAGAGCAGGTACATCAGATGCAGTACATCAGTATGAGGATAGCAACAGGGCAGTGTGGACACCAGAGCAGGTACATCAGATGCAGTACATCAGTATGAGAACAGCAACAGGGCAGCAACAGGGCAGTGTGGACACCAGAGCAGGTGCATCAGAGGCAGCACATGAGAGGGCACAATGCAGTATCAGAACAGCAACAGGGCATTGTGGACACCAGAGCAGGTACATCAGATGCAGTACATCAGTATGAGAACAGCAACAGGGCATTGTGGACACCAGAGCAGGTACATCAAATGCAGTACATCAGTATGAGAACAGCAACAGGGCAGCAACAGGGCAGTGTGGACACCAGAGCAGGTACATCAGATGCAGTACATCAGTATGAGGATAGCAACAGGGCAGTGTGGACACCAGAGCAGGTACATCAGAGGCAGCACATGAGAGGGCACAATGCAGTATCAGAACAGCAACAGGGCATTGTGGACACCAGAGCAGGTACATCAGATGCAGTACATCAGTATGAGGATAGCAACAGGGCAGCAACAGGGCAGTGTGGACACCAAAGCAGGTACATCAGATGCAGTACATCAGTATGAGGATAGCAACAGGGCAGTGTGGACACCAGAGCAGGTACATCAGATGCAGTACATCAGTATGAGGATAGCAACAGGGAAGCAACAGGGCAGTGTGGACACCAGAGCAGGTACATCAGAGTCAGTACATGAGAGGGGCTAGGTGCACAAACACTGCATGGCAAGGCACAAGTCCATCAGAGGCAGTACATCTGAGGGCACACTACAGCAACTTACAGCACACTATCAGGTGGATTGCGTGAAGTACCCGCATCGGACAGACTGCCAGCAACAGAAACCGGAGTGTGACACACAGCCACAGATGTAGTGACTGACACATGAGCCACAGACCCAGATACACTGCCAGCACCTGATACATGAGTGTGAGACACAGCCACAGCCCGAGTGACTGACACATGGCCCATAGACCCAGATACACTGCCAGCACCTGATACAGGAGTGTGAGACACAGCCACAGCCCGAGTGACTGACACATGGCCCATAGACCCAGATACACTGCCAGCACCTGATACAGGAGTGTGAGACACAGCCACAGCCCGAGTGACTGACACATGGCCCATAGACCTAGATACACTGCCAGCACCTGATACAGGAGTGTGAGACACAGCCACAGCCTGAGTGACTGACACATGGCCCATAGACCCAGATACACTGCCAGCACCTGATACAGGATATGTCTCAACTGATACCCTGCCACTAACAGACACATGCGAGTCAACTGCACCAGCGCCACTGGGACCACTGAAATGATGAGCCACAGGGCGGTATGGTCCAGGAAGCAGGGTGGCTCTGGGAGCGGGAGATAGTTGCAATTGTGCGACATCGGATTGTGCATGTGTCAATGCTGTGTGTCTACGTTTCTTTTGGACATGTGCCTGCACCCTGGACAGGACAGGACTTACAAGTGGACCGGACTGAGAAGAAATTTCACCCACCATGGGAGTGGCATCTGCTGGGGGGGGAATGCTCTCTGGGGACGTGCTGGAGCCTGCTTGTCGTTTGCTGTGTGGCTGCCTTGTGGCCTCTGCAACATGTGTCATGGGGGATGCTACTACAGGGTCCACCTGCATCCGTCCCTGACGGGCCCTGATGTGAGTGGAGGTAAGGGGTGACTCCACTGCGGAGACATCTGTATTCCGTTTCCCAGAAAACAGCTGCCTCAGTGCAACAATGGGTGATGTATGCCTGTCCCTGACAGCGCCACTGTCCATGGGAGATGCCTTGGGCCTTGGATGTTCAATTTCCGTAGGAGTACTGTTGTCTGCGGACTTTCCCTGTTCCCTGGATGGTGCCCTGTTCCAGGCAGCAGACTTGTCGTGTGTGGTGTACATGTCCCCAGGACACACCTTCTGCCCGTGTGTGTCCCTGCCCCTGGGAGTGTCCGTGCTCTTCTTAGGTGCGTTTGTCTTGTGACTGTCCTTGTCCCTGCCCTTGGGAGTGGCTCCTTCCTTCCCAGTTTCCCTGCCCTTGGGAGTGGCTCCTTCCTTCCCAGTGTCCATGCCCTTGGGAGTGGCTCCTTCCTTCCTAGGTTCCCTGCCCTTGGGAGTGGCTCCTTCCTTCCTAGGTTCCCTGCCCTTGGGAGTGGCTCCTTCCTTCCTAGTGTCCCTGCCCTTGGGAGTGGCTCCTTCCTGCCTAGTGTCCCTGCCCTTGGGAGTGGCTCCTTCCTGCCTAGTGTCCCTGCCCTTGGGAGTGGCTCCTTCCTTCCTAGTTTCCCTGCCCTTGGGAGTGGCTCCTTCCTTCCTAGTTTCCCTGACCTTGGGAGTGGCTCCTTCCTTCCTGGTATCCCTGCCCTTGGGAGTGTCTCCTTCCTTCCTGGTATCCCTGCCCTTGGGAGTGGCTCCTTCCTTTCTGGTGTCCCTGGCACTGGGAGTATGCGAGCCCTCAAGAGATTCATGCGTCTTCTCAATGTCCTCGTACAAGGTAGTGTCACTGGAAGTGGGAGTGAGTCTTGGCTTGGTAGTACCTTGTGTGTGGGATGGCTGTGCAGCATGTGTGGCCATTACACCCAACCCCTCTTTAGCTTCACGTGTGTGTACTCCACTATATCTGACGTTGTCCTTGTGAACAGATTTACCTGACCTAGGGGATGGGGTCCGAGGCCTCCGTGCCTTGACGTGCTGGCTGACGCTGCTTCTAGTGCAATAACCTGTATTAGAGTCCTGGTCAGAAAATTCACTCCCACCTGACACATCCAGAGTTGTAGATGGTGGAACAGAAGTACCACCCAGTCCATGCGACTGTACAATGGCAGAGGTCACACTGTTAGACAATGACTGCAGTGTCCTGTGTACACCAGCCAGATCACCATGCATACCTTCCATGAATGCCACCACCTGCCCCAACTTCCTATCGTGGTCTTGGAAAGCATTAATCATATTGGTCTGCCCCACACACAGCTGTCGCAGCAGATCAACAGCCTCTGCACAAAGAGCATTTTGGCTCACCGAGGCTGGGGCAGCGGTGCCGACACCGAACGCCACTCTGCTCCCCCTACTCCTGCGTGCACGAACAGTACATGGTGCAGTTGGCGGCAGGGTGGGTCTGTGTGCTGTGTCTCGACCGAAGGTGTTGATTGCCCACTCCCAGTCTGTGACAACAGTGCTGACTCACCAACACTGTCGGAAGATGATGACGATGTTGTCTCCACATGCGAGTCCTCCGGGACTGTCCTGTCCCCCTCTCCGGCGCTGGCCCCTTCGGTGTCAGTCTGTGTGTGCGCGACGTCTGATCCGGATGCATTGCCTTCTGTCATCTCCGCCGTCTGTGGCTGAGTGCCCTCTGCCAAAGCTGAAATGCACAGGAAATTGGTGTAAGTCATGGGCACACTCACGTACAGTACTGCTACGGAATCCCTAAAGCCAATGATGACAATGTCCATCGATCCCCCAACCTGCACACGGCCCACCCCAACCAGTCATCCTCACAGGAATTTAGTGGCGTTGGCCGTAATACATGTACAGCATGCACACTGGGCATGAGGAATTACATCTGCACACAAGTGTTGCCAAGGGGTGACGGAGCACTACAGCATGTGCATGAAAACTGAACCATTTAGCGGGTGGCGTGTCAACATGCCGCATCAGAAAGTGAAATTTAACTGCGGCAATGTCACCAACATGCCATTGGAACGAGCCCCACGATCGACGGAAGTCCATAATGTGTGTAGTCAACCATACATGCATAGCACTCACAAGCAACATACACTGACAGTATGCTTACCGCCACGTTGCTGTTCATCCACACGCAACCGCTCGGACAGGTCAGGATGCGTCACAGCTATGATACGGTGCATGAGAGGGGTCATTGAGCGTCGGGCCAGACGTGCCGTCCTTGGAATCATCCCTAGTGTCACTTCCGCTACATTCTTGCTCAGTCTGGAAATGTCGTCCCAGCGTTTGTGGCAGTGTGTATGTCGTCTATTGGACACCCCCGCTGCTCGTGCTTCACGTGCTATGCTCCTCCACACGTCCTTGCGAAGGTGCAGCTTCACCTACCATGATGGGAGACAAAAGGGTGGAAGTCAGTGGACAGTTGGCCAGTCACACAGATAGGAGCAACACATTTCTCTCTGCAGCCATGCACATATCGAATCTTTTGTTGGTCACACATCACACCGCCAAGTTTCTAGAGCCCAGGTGTCATATGACACCTCATGCACAACAACGTATCCCCCACTGCACTTACCACCTGTCCGGGTGCGCCGTACAGGAGTCCGTAGTTGCCGAGCACAGCGTCCACGAGGATATCAAGCTCCGCGGCGGTGAAGGGACGAGACCGGATCTCTTTGACTCTCGACATGCCAAGGTCACGGAGTATGGCACTAGAGCGGCAGTCTGTGGTCAGCTCCGCAGCAGCAGGTGGAGGTGATGGTCACAGGCAGCAGTCGGTGGTCAGCTCCGCAGCAGCAGGTGGAGGTGATGGTCACAGGCAGCAGTCGGTGGTCAGCTCCGCAGCAGCAGGTGGAGGTGATGGTCACAGGCAGCAGTCGTGGTCATCGTAGAAGGTATGCTTTTGCACATCACACATATATAGGGCCCTGTGGCCATGTCAGTGGCATACGGCGCCAGCCATTGGTCAGCCGTGCAAGCGTGTTCGGAATTGGGCCAATGATTGGCCCTGGTGTTGCGGTGAACAGCATACGGTACTTGCTATTGGCCAACCGTGGCCCATGTCCACACCTCCCATTGGCTGCACGTGCACAGACCGTCACGCTCACACACCGGCAAGTGCATGTGCTAGACACCGGGATGGATGCATCATTTGCAACAAAGTTGTAACAGTGGCGCCACCATGGCGGGACACGTATTCGGCGGGGGAGGTGGAGGCCAAAACATCCATAAGCTGATGTCAATGCACATGGCAGTTCATGACCCCCCTTACAGTGACATTGCATCATCCAGCCTACACCGGCCGGCCCAGGCCTGCCCATGACCGCCGTTCCGGCCATGCCAACTACCGCCGCATCAGGCCCCCTCCACTACCGCCGTGCCAGGCCCAGCCCATGACCGCCGTTCCGGCCATGCCAACTACCGCCGCATCAGGCCCCCTCCACTACCGCCGTGCCAGGCCCAGCCCATGACCGCCGTTCCGGCCATGCCAACTACCGCCGCTTCATGCCCCCTACACTACCGCCGTGCCCTGGCGGGCCTGGCACGGCGGTCATGGGCTGGGCCTGGCACGGCGGTAGTGGAGGGGGCCTGAAGCGGCGGTAGTTGGCATGGCCGGAACGGCGGTCATGGGCTGGGCCTGGCACGGCGGTAGTGGAGGGGGCCTGAAGCGGCAGTAGTTGGCATGGCCGGAACGGCGGTCATGGGCAGGCCTGGGCCGGCCGGTGTAGGCTGGATGATGCAATGTCACTGTAAGGGGGGTCATGAACTGCCATGTGCATGGACATCAGCTTATGGATGTTTTGGCCTCCACCTCCCCCGCCAAATACGGGCCCCGTCATGGAGGCGCCACTGTTGGAACTTTGTTGCAAATGATGCATCCGTCCCGGTGTCTAGCACATGCACTTGCCGGTGTGTGAGCGTGACAGTCTGTGCACATGCAGACAATGGTAATGTTGAACGCGGGCGGCGTATGGCCAGACGTAAACAGCAGAAGCAGTGCACCGCCATGGCGGCGTCAATGATTGCATGTCAGCTGACGATGCACCTTGTTTCATTGTCTGCAGCTGCATGATGACGGTTGTGTGCGTGATTACGTGACTCCACACTTCATGCTCTATCCCATGTGTGTCCATACCATGCCCATCGGTGTGCCACTAATGTCCGTCACTTTTGGGTCATGTCACATGTCTTGTTGGCAGTGATGTTGAGGTGAGACAAAGTGCATTGCAAATGTTGCAAAACATCATGTAGCTAGTGGGTGCACATTGCTACGTCAATCCATGTTGTTGTGACATTCAGAGATGTCACACATATGCTAATTGAACACTGCCTATTACATGTTGGATAGAGTGCGATGACATGTGAATGAGTTGCACAGACATGCGTTGTATGTGAATTGACTTCCATTCCATTTACTCCCACACAGGAGGGCTCCAAATGTCCATCGCCCATACACTGTGCTGGAGGATATGGTGGACGAGGAGGTGATCAGGAAATTCAGGCTTGATCGACGTCGATTGCTGGAGCTTGTGAATCAATTGTCTCCTCACCTGCAGCCGCGAAGAACCTATCCAGGCTCCATTTCACCCACCCAAAAGGTGATGGCGGCACTCCATTTTTTTGCAACAGGCACATTTCAGTACACTGTTGGACATGCCGGGGGAATGTCACAGGCCATGTTCAGCACAGTACTTCGGGATGTACTGACAGCCATGATGCTGTACAAGAATGACTACATACATTTTCCACAGGCGGCAGAGTTGGCAGCGGTCAAAGCTGACTTCTATGCACTGGGTCGCATACCACACGTTGTGGGTTCCATTGATGGCACGCATATTGCGATCATTCCACCACGAGCACGTGAGCAGGTGTTTAGGAATCGGAAGCACTTCCACTCCCTAAACATGCAGGTGGTGTGCCAGGCCGACAACATTATCTCACATGTGTGCGCAAGATTTCCTGGCTCTGCACATGACGCCCACATCATGCGGAGCAGCATTGTCCCCCAACTGATGGCAAATCTGCGTCCGGCACAAGCCTGGCTTGTTGGTGAGTATGCTGTGGTGACAGGAGTGATATCTGTGTGGCCACATGTTCAGGTAGTGATGTTTCTCTCTCTCTCTCTAATTTCCACAAACACAGGCGACTCGGCTTACCCAAACAGGCCTTGGCTTCTAAGTCCAATACGCAATCCCACTACAGCAGGAGAAATGCGATACAATGATGCCCATGGTAGGACACGTCGAGTGGTGGAACGAACATTTGGCCTGCTTAAGTCTAGGTTTCGGTGCCTGGATAAGACTGGAGGGGCCCTGCCTTACGCACCAGGCAAAGTATGCAAGATTGTGATTGCCTGCTGCATGCTCCACAACCTGGCTGTGCGCAATAACATTGAACTGATCTTGGACCCAGATGAACAGCAAGTTCCTCGCCCTCCCGACCCACCCATGTCGACTGATGAGGATAGTGGTGAGGAGGAAGGTGTGGACCAGAGGCGGCAGCTCATTGAACGCTACTTCCCTTGATTGTGAGTGTGCCCCTCTTGTGCTGCTTGTGTATGCCCTGTGTAGGTTTGCTGCTCTTGTGTCATTGTGTTGGGCATCATCTATGTGTTTTGTTATGTGATGTATGCATGTGTGTGTGTCTCTTCATTTATGAGTACATGCACTTCTCCATGATGTGTGTAGTGTCATCCATTCGTGTAGTGATGTATGTGGTTTGTTGAAAGTTGCACTGCAGTGAGTTGGGATGAGTGTGATGGTGTTTCCTAACGTCTGTTTGCGATTTCTATGTTTCCCTAGGTCACTCCCTTGCGGCATGATTCTGTACCAGTTGGATCCCTGAACCTGGTTAGGTCTGTTTCTGATGCAATCATGTGAATAAACATGGAGGCAACGCATCATTGAGTGAGTAAGTGTTATTTATTTACAGATTGTGCATAGGTGTAGGTGCAAATTTACAAATGAGTGAAGGGGTGAGGGAGTGTGAGTCCAAGGTAATGGCAGATGAGATGTCCGTGCAGAAACCACATAGGGTGTTGTCTGCCTAGTGCAGCAGGCCTGTGCCAGGTGGGACCGGATAGTTGGCAGGGTGGATGGCAGGCTCAGGTACTCAAAAGACTCATTGTCGGCTCCTCTTGGAGCGTGTGGCAGGAGCTCCGACACTGCTCTCGCCCACTTCCTGCCTCGGACGGCCCCTCCGTCTTTGTGTTGGGACGGAGTCAGCTAGGGGGCGCTGGCTGATCAGGTGGCACATCCGCCGCCAGGGGCGCAGGTGGCGGTGGCGGTGTTGTTGGCGGTGCCGTTGTTTGAGGGGGGGTGTGGTGGGTGGTGTTGGCGGATGTCCTCGTGCTAAAAATGTCCACGAGTTGGCCAAGCCGCCTCTCGATGGCCCCCAACATCGCTGTGTTGTCCACAAAGTCCTGGTGGGCCCGGTCTGCATGTGCCTGGCTACGTGCATAGCCCGCCTCCACCCGGACTAGTGCTTCAAGACACTGTTGCACGGCATTGGGTGTAGTGTCATCAAGCCTTCTTTCCGCTGTGCTCCTGCCTGCAGGATCTGCCCTTGCATTAGTGGTTTGCCTCACTCTCTCCATGCATGGCTGGGATGGTGCTGCCCCAGCGTTGGCCGGTGGGTTGGGCAGGGTGGCAGGGGCAGAAGTGGTGGTAGTAGTGGTGGTGGAGGTGGTGCTGGAGGTAGCTGTGCAGGTCACAGTAGCCGGTGTTGTGGTGATGCCAGAGCCCGTTGTTGTTGTTGGTGCAGGTGTGACCTGCGAGCCAGAGGTCCCTGGCTGGCTGCTTGATCCGGCACCATCCTCTGCCCCGGAGGTGGCTGGACAATCGTCCCCTGAAAGTTCAGAGTGTGGGGATGCTGGAGGCCTGGTGTTAATTGCAGCAGTTAGATTAGGATCCCCTGCAAAACAAAAATGTGAGGATGAGTCATGTTGCCTAAACGTGTACATTTATTTATATTTGACATTCAGTCGGCATTGGCACACACCCCACCCACCACCACCACCCTCTCTATGGACATGGGGGCCTGTGGTGAGTTGGACTAGTGACCCCTCACACACCCCACCCACCACCACCACCCTCTCTATGGACATGGGGGCCTGTTGGGAGTTGTAGTTCCGTCCCCTCACACACCCCACCCACCACCACCACCCTCTCTATGGACATGGGGGCCTGTGGGGAGTTGGACTAGTGACCCCTCACACACCCCACCCACCACCACCACCCTCTCTATGGACATGGGGGCCTGTTGGGAGTTGTAGCTCCGTCCCCTCACACACCCCACCCACCACCACCACCCTCTCTATGGACATGGGGGCCTGTGGGGAGTTGGACTAGTGACCCCTCACACACCCCACCCACCACCACCACCACCCTCTCTATGGACATGGGGGCCTGTGGGGAGTTGGACTAGTGACCCCTCACACACCCCACCCACCACCACCACCCTCTCTATGGACATGGGGGCCTGTGGGGAGTTGTAGCTCCGTCCCCTCACACACCCCACCCACCACCACCACCCTCTCTATGGACATGGGGGCCTGTGGGGAGTTGGACTAGTGACCCCTCACACACCCCACCCACCACCACCACCACCCGCTCTATGGACATGGGGGCCTGTGGGGAGTTGGACTAGTGACCCCTCACACACCCCACCCACCACCACCACCCTCTCTATGGACATGGGGGCCTGTTGGGAGTTGTAGTTCCGTCCCCTCACACACCCCACCCACCACCACCACCCTCTCTATGGACATGGGGGCCTGTTGGGAGTTGCAGTTCCGTCCCCTCACACACCCCACCCACCACCACCACCCTCTCTATGGACATGGGGGCCTGTTGGGAGTTGTAGTTCCGTCCCCTCACACACCCCACCCACCACCACCACCCTCTCTATGGACATGGGGGCCTGTGGGGAGTTGGACTAGTGACCCCTCACACACCCCACCCACCGCCACCACCACCCTCTCTATGGACATGGGGGCCTGTTGGGAGTTGTAGTTCCGTCCCCTCACACACCCCACCCACCACCACCACCCTCTCTATGGACATGGGGGCCTGTGGGGAGTTGGACTAGTGACCCCTCACACACCCCACCCACCACCACCACCCTCTCTATGGACATGGGGGCCTGTTGGGAGTTGTAGTTCTGTCCCCTCACACACCCCACCCACCACCACCACCCTCTCTATGGACATGGGGGCCTGATTGGGAGTTGTAGTTCCGTCCCCTCACACACCCCACCCACCACCACCACCCTCTCTATGGACACAGGGGCCTGTTGGGAGTTGTAGTTCCGTCCCCTCACACACCCCACCCACCACCACCACCCTCTCTATGGACATGGGGGCCTGTAGGAGTGGTTTAGACCTTGGTGAGTATGTGGACTGCATGCAAGGCTGGGGTATGTGAGATGTGTCTTCAGAGTTGTGTGAGGCACACCGTGTTGTTGTGTTTGTGGTGCTTGGTTTGTACTTACCAGCCTCTTCTCCATCATCAAGTCCATCGAGGGTCTCAGGGTGCAGGATGGTCAGCACCTTCTCCTCCCACTCGGTGTACGGTAGGGGCTCCGGGGGGGTTCCACCGCCTGTGTGGTTGGCCCGGAGGAAGTTCTTGGCTCTGATGGACTTCACCCAGGTCTTGAGGTCGTGCCACCGCCTCTGGATTTCATGCTTGGTCCTCGGGACGTTCCCAGAGGCATTGACCCTGGTGACGATCCAGTCCCACAGGCTGTTCTTCCTAGCTATGCTGGTCTGCTGCACTAGGGATCCAAAGATGTGGGGTTCAACACGAATAATCTCATCGACCATTACCCTGAGCTCGGTGTCGGTGAATTTCGGATTTTTCTTGGGTGCCATGGTGCTCGGGGTGTGTGTTTGTGTGAATTAGGAGGTGCTGGTGTGTGGTGTTTTGGTATGGTGTGGTGGGTGTTTGTGTGCATGGTGTGTTTGGGTGTGGGTTATGTGTATGATTTAAATTGTTTGCTGTTGGCCAAGTGTTGTCTCCTGCTAGCAGCTATGCTGTGATGCAGAGGATTTCTGGAGTGGGTGGGAGTTAATTTATAGTCTGTGTGTTGGCCCTGTGTGAATGTTGATTGGCAGTCAGGTGATAGGTGGGTGTGTTGGCAGGTGTGGTTTATGCAGTTCTTGGGGGTGGGTCATTGTGTCTTGTGTTTGGTTTAGATGTGTCAGGTGGGTGGTCGTCCATTTTCCTGTGTTTGGTGATGGATTCTGTCGGTATGTATGCCATTGGTTTGACTGTAGGGATGTTGGACTTCCGCTGTGGTGCACCGTTTCTCCTAGCATTGGTACCGCCGCGGACGTGGATCGCGGTGGCTACCGGGGTACTTGCGGAGTTATCCTAATTGCGGACACGGACACTACGCAGGTATCGCGGGGGAGGTTGTTGTTCTCCTGGTCATGTGCGTACGCGGCGGTCGGTGTTTTGTAGGTTCCGTCCGCATGCCACGGCCTCAGGTGTACTTCGACCGCCGCGGGCGGAGATTGTTGTGCTCCGTCCGCCGCGGTCGGCGTTTCTATCACATTTGATCCTAATCGCTATTGCGGTTTTTCCGCGGGCAGGTCCGGAGTATCTTGCCACCTTCCTCGGCGGACGGAACACGTTTCCGTCCGCGATCCTAATCGACCCCTATATTTGGGGCAGTAAGTTCTTGTTAAGAACGGACCATAAACCTAGTTAATTTTCTTTCTCCAGGAGGTGAGTGGAATTGTACTGCACACATTTCCATGTTGACTTTTAGACTACAGGAGTATTGCTTTACACCTAAGTTTGTTCCAGGTAAAAAGAATGTTGTTGCAGATTTCATGTCTCGTCATCCTTGTCAAACATCTTGCAGCAATATTGTGGATGATACTGATGTGGTCACTTGTTTACAAGATGTGTTATTAGGTTCTTTTGATGACATTTCTGAAGAAACTTGGGAATCTGCAGATAATCAAGATCTTTCTCTACAAACTAAAAAAATATATATTTTAGAGCGTTGGCCTGATAGGAAAAATTTGACAGAAAACTTCATGCCAATGTTTAATGTTTTTAGTGAGTTAGAGCTTGAGAACAATTTATTTTTTAAATCTGGAAAATGTGTACAACCTTTTGCCATGCAAAATGTCATTTTGGAATTGGCACATAAAACACATCCGGGAATGTCTGCAATGAAATGATTAATGTTTGGTGGACAGGTTTAGATTGGATGGTTGATCGTAAAGTAAAAGAGTGTGCAGTTTTTATGGGAAATGAGAAAATGTTAAGAGTTAATGTTCCCCCTTTGAAGAATACCTCCTGGCCCATTGATCCTTGGAAAAAAATAGCATTTGATATTTCTGGTCCTTTTATGTATCTTCCAAGTGATTCTCGCTATGCTTTTGTACTGGTGGACTACCACTCTAAATGGCCGGAGGTCAAATTTGTTTCTTCTGCCTCTACCAATAGGGTTATAGATTTTTTAAAGAAGTTTTTTCTAGAGAGGGTTGACCTTCAACAATTGTCACCGACAATGGTGTTCAACTTACCTCATTAGAGATGGAGAATTTCTTAAACTACATAACATTAAACATCATACTGTCTCGGTCTATTAACCTCATGAAAATGGTGTAGTAGAACGCTTTAATAGGGTTTTGAAAGGGTTTGTTTCTGATGTTGTTAAGTCTGGTAGTAATTGGAAAAATTTATTGGGAGAAAAACTTTGGCTTTATAGGATTACTCCGCACTCAACCACTGAGGTTAGTCCTTTCCGTCTTCTCAAAGGGCGCGATCCTGCTTCTACTATTTGTCCTTGGTGGTTCAGAGATAAATGTTCTAATAATTTGTTTTCAAATGAGTTGGTTGAAGAGGTTGCTCAAAAATATGAAAGTAAACAAGCTAAAACAAAACTGTGGTATGATAATAGATGGAATGTTAAAACTCCTAATTTCTCTGTGGGGGATTGGGTTAGAATTAAAAGACCAGGTTTTATAACAAAATGTTCAAAAAAATTTGGCAAACCAATGAAAGTTGTAAGGGTGTTTAACAACAGTGCTATCGCCCAAGATGGCAAGTTGTGGAACATCAAACGGGTTGCTAAGTGTCCCATTGTTCATCATACCATTTATCCCAATGCTCAACAGGTAACAAAGGAGTCGGTTGCATCTAGAGTCAAGACGTCTTTACGACCAAGATGTGTTCCAAAGAGATTTGATGACGATATTTCTTAATCTATTTATTTTATTTTGTTTTATTTTTTTTTTAATGAAAGGAGATGTGTTACATCCTCATTCACATGTTGGTATTATGCTGTACCTTTAAGCCTTTATTGTTATGCTTTGAGTTCGCTTTAGAACCTAACTGGCTGCTAGGCATCAGGTCAGTTAGTCTGTTCCTGTATACCGAGTAGCTGCATTCTTTGTTGCTGTGCTGCTGAAAATAAATATTCTTCAAATCTTCAAGCTGTTCCTGTACGATTTCTAACAAAATTTGGCGACGAGGGAAAATACTGGCTACATTTCCAGGATTACAGCAGCACAGATGTGGAGTCTTCAATTGTTATATTCAATCCTGAAACCAATAGAGAAATGGATCGTATTTTTGTTTTTAAGAAGATACGGGATTGATGTTGGTGAAAACGCCACATAAAGAACTCTTACCGACATTGAATGGCTAAATTGTATCTACTTTGAAGGAAATTGGAGATTTGTTTGTTTTTGATCACTTACCGTCAGCTGGAGTGTGACGTGACTGTGCGAGGTTGGGCATCCATCATCAGCAGCTGGAGCGTGACGGTGCGAGCTTGGACAGAGTCGGACCGAGCCTTAGAGTCTTCTCGTTGAGGAACGTAAGGCGAGAGCAAGGTTGCGCAAGACTTTGGTGACGTCATCACGCTGTGTGGCAGCCATTTTTTTGCGATTGTGGGTGCCATAGCAAACTTTTCACCGGGAACAAGCGTTTTGCTCACATAAATAGGCAATTTTCTTCAATGTAAAATCACTTTGTTATCTATTATGCTGGAAGTAAGTGACTTTTTGTATAATTCAGAAACTACCTAAGTGGAAGTATGTGACGTTTGGTAAAAGTCAGGAACAACAGATTTTTTTGAACAGTTTTGAAACACTTGTTTGAACAGCTTGGTAATTCTCTCATTGTGTTCAGTGAAGATACTTATATAGTTCTCAACTCCTCTATTTGTTACTGGAATTTATTTCAATATCATTCTTTTGTATGATACCTCAGAATAAAGAGGATCCACCGATTACATGGACACGTTGGAAGGAGGAGTTCTTCAATTACATGAAGGCAAATGATGGCGAGCGCATGGGAGCAGAGAGGAAGAAAAGTATTCTTTTGCACTGTTTAGGTTCAGAAGAACAGATGATTTTTAGGGCTTTACCTCCAATTCCACCTTGGGAAGGTGAAGGTGAAGGAACTAATGTGTATAAAGAAGCACTACTTAGTAAGCATGGGCTGAAAATTCGTTCCGCTCGCGGAATTTGCGTATTTTCCGCAATTTCACGATACGCGAATCTCGCGAAATCGCGGTAAAATCCGCGAATCAGCGGGGACGAATTTTCAGCCAAGCACTTACAGGGTTACAGCAGCAGGTGCAAAAGTTGAAGCTAATTTTTTGTAACCTTTTACAAAAGGGTTACAAATAAATTAACTTCAACTTGGGCACCTGCTGCTTTAAGCCTGTAAGTGCTTCCTGGCGCCTCGTTGCTCACTTGCAACTATTCTCTGACCCTGCTCTGACCCTTGAAGCAGGGTCAGAGAATAGTTACAAGTAGGCAATGAGGCGCCTGTCACGAAAATTAAACCTCAACAGGAAGCACTGACTAATATAAAAACAAGAATTTGCAATGCAATAGGTCTCACATTAGGAAAGTTTGAGATATTGGTCTTGTAAATGACGATTTATTTTATTTATGTGTTGGTTTTGAAAATAGCTAAATTAATAGCTTTGACATTTTCAATGCCAATAGTTATAACTTTCGCAAATGTGCCACCCTTTAGCATTTGTAATGCAACATGTTTTTTAATTACGTGACTTAGATGTATTGATATTACAAATTATAATGGCTTTTTTAATTTTTTTAAATAAATAATACTTAATAAAAGTCATTTTAATTTATAATGGCAATAGCTTAAACTTTTGTAAATAACGTTTGTGAAGATTATGTTCAGTGTATTTTATTGTGACAAAAATACAAGAACAGAAATGAAATATTAAGATCTTTTTGTGACATTTGTAATAAAGCTTGAAACATTGAGAGAACATATTTGAACCAGTTATTGTTGAATGGTTGTGCAGATTCATGCTGGGGTGGCGCTGAGTGCTGCTGTGGTGATGCTGAGTGGTACTGTGGTGGTGTTGAGTGATACTGGGCTGGTGCTGAGTGATGCTGGGGTGGTGCTGAGTGGTGGTGTGGTGGTGCTGAGTGATGCTGTGGTGGTGCTGAGTGATGTTGAGGTGGCGCTGAGTGGTGCTGTGGTGGTGCTGTGGTGGTGCTGAGTGATGCTGTGGTGGTGCTGAGTGATGATGTGGTGCTGCTGAGTGGTGCTGTGGTGGTGCTGAGTGATAATGTGGTGGTGCTGAGTGATGCTGTGGTGATGCTGAGTGATGCTGTGGTGGCGCTTAGTGGTGCTGTGGTGGTGCTGTGGTGGTGCTGGGTGATGCTGGGATAGCGCTGGGTGATGATGTGGTGATGCAGAGGGCAGAAAGGCACTAAAAGCAGTCCAACAATGGGCAGAAGGGCAGAAAAACAAGGGAAAACCGGTTCTAACAGAGGCCAGAAGGGCACAAAAAACGAGTCTAACAGGGGGCAGAAAGACACAAAAACGAGTCTAACAGAGGGCAGAAGGGCACAAAAAACGAGTCTAACAGAGGGCAGAAGGGCAGAAAAACAAGGGAATAACAGAGGGCAGAAGGGCACAAAAAACGACTCTAACAGAGGGCAGAAGGGCAGAAAAACAAGGGAAAAACGAGTCTAACAGAGGACAGAAGGGCACAAAAAACGAGTCTAACAGGGGGCAGAAGGGCAGAAAAACAAGGGAAAAACAAGTCTAACAGAGGGCAGAAGGGCAGAAAAACAAGGAAAAAACGAGTCTAACAGAGGGCAGAAAGGCACAAAAAACGAGTCTAACAGGGGGCAGAATGAATCCCGCCCTGCATATTTTTCCACGAAGATGCCACCGTTTTGTGCAATACCTCTACTCAACTGGAGTTCTTTCTACTGTCTAATCAGTAAGTGCTCCCTTGTTGGTTAAATGTATAGGGGCAGATTTACAATAACTTGTGCATCCCCAGGGATGCGCCAGTTATTGTGCGCCACAGCTCCGCCACCCATGGTGCGCCGCATTTACAATGCGGCGCGCCATGTGGCAAAAACGGCACACATGTGTCACGCGTCTGTGCCATAAAAGCATCACATTGCTGGAGCTCTCTCGCAAGCCCGACGCAGCTCCAGTAATGCTCTGCGGGACCCTATCTCCCCAATGCCGCATCAAGCTTTGTGCCTGCTTCAAGCAGGCGCAGAGCTTTGACGCAGCATTGGCCTAAAAGTGACTGAGTGAAATCTCATAGATTTCACTCAGCCACTTTTAGGAGGCGTTCCTGCTCAGAAACGCCCTCCCCTGCGCCGGGCTTTACAACATGATGCATCTCTCAGATGCGTCGCGTTGTTAATACCGAGCACCATGGCGCATCTTTTGTGCTGCTGCTGCGTCACAAAAGTGACGCAACTGAGGCACAAAAGAGGAGCAAGCGGCCTGTAAATCTGCCCCATAGTGCTTTTACTACACTGCAGCTGCGTAAAGGGACAGAAGATGTGTCTCCAGTGACCATGTGTGCCTGTGCCTATGTTACAGGCACACATGGTCACTGGAGACACATCTTCTGGCCCTTTACGCTGCTGCAGTGTAGTAAAAGCACTATACATTTACCCAATGAGGGAGCACTTACTGGATTAGCCAGTAGCAGGTACTCCAGGGCAAATCACAAAAAATCAGCGATTTCACTGGAAAATTAGCAAATTTGTGGATTTTTTGCGATTTTGCGGGGAAATCCGTAAATTCGCGGAACGCGAAGTCGCAAGTATCGCCCATGCTTACTACTTAGGATAGAGAAGAGATTTAAACCTGTTTCCAACATAGTTCTTAATAGATATAAGTTTTATACTCGTGCTCAACAGGACATGGAATCGTTTGATTAATTTATTACTGCTTTAACCTCATAACTGCTATGGAACGTCCAGCTCTAGTGCTGGACGTTCCATTGCGCAGGTGCAGTTCGAACGTTCAACCGCCGCCGGCAGCACTACGGAGGTAGTGGTGCCGTCGGCCGGTGAACGTGCGCAGCACTTAAGGGGTTAAGATCTTTGTCTATACAATGTAACTTTGGAAGCATGTGTTATGAGATGTTGAGAGATCAAATCATTGTTCATGTTAAGAACAGGAAAACACAAGAACGGCTTTGGGAACTTGGGGATCCTAAGTTATCTGAGGCTATTGTCATTGATAAATCTTTAGAGCAGTCTGAAAATTGGATGCTCACCGTTAAGAAACACAGTGAGCATAAATCTGATTCGTCTGATGAAGTTTGTGTGGTTAAACATACAGATGGACAAGTCACTGAAAATTTACATTCTGCACCTAATTCTAATAGATGTTTCAATCCTGGCCATTTTAAGGGGTTTGATAAATCTGTGATAGTTTTAAATGTGGCAGTAGAACACATGTGGCTTCATATGCTGGATGTCCTGCTATCAATAAAGAGTGCAGGAAGTGTGGAAGATTAGGACATTTCTCCACAGTTTGCAGGGATGTCAGGAAATATTTCCAAAATCCTAAAAGTAAGGTAGCTTATGTTACTGAGGAGTCATCCAAAGCATGCAAGTGTGCGTGTGGTGGTGGTGATAGTTGTTATGAGACGAATAAAGGATTTGTTGTTTATCTTAGTGAAGGGATTTCAATTGTCAGTGATTCTGTTGATGGTCATTTCACAAATAAACCCATTTGTGAAGTGTTTGTTTTAGGTGTAAAACTTGACCTCATGGCTGATTCACATTCGCCTTGGACTATTGTTACTAAAGAACAGTTTGATGAACGTTTAGGACTTTTGTTAGATTTTTCAGATATTTTACCATCTGATATATATGCAGTGATTTTTTAAGGTTCAAAGATTGATATGTTAGGTTGTTTTGTGGTTAAAATGACCTTCAAAACCAGGTGTGTTGAAGTTAAATTGAATGTAGCAGTTAAGGGGTTGAATGTTATTGGTTGGAATGATCAATGGAAATTTGGGATTATACTTAATCCTCATGCTAAGGATTCTGTGATGCTAGATGAAACTATTGCTTTTGAGAATATTTCCTCTCTTATGAATGAAAAGAAGACTGATCTTATCAAATCAGAATTTGAAGATGTTTTTTCAGATAAGTTGGGCATGATTCAAAACTACTCTCATAAAATAAAACCTAAATCTGTTGTTGTTCCAGTCAAACAAAAGTTAAGGGGAGTGCCGATTAATGTTAGGGAAGATCTCAAAAAAACCTTGGACGAATTAGTTTCTGAAAAAATCATTGAACCCATAGATTCTGCGGAGTAGGTTTCTCCCATTGTTTTAGTGAGGAAACCCGATAAAAGTTTGAGGATGTGTGTGGATCTCAGGGCCCTGAATTCTGCCATCAATGTGGACTGCCATCCTCTTCCCAATATAAATGAGGTAGTTTCTTTGTTGGAGGGAGCCAAAGTTTTTTCCACGCTCAATTTAAGATCGGCCTATCATCAAAGTCCTCTTACAGATGATTCTAAATGTCTCACTGCCTTTATCACTCGCCAAGGCTTATATCAATATACAAGAATGCTGTTTGGTTTAGCTTCGGCGGCCTCGGTATTTCAAAGAGTTATGTTAAACATTTTCAGATACGTGGACCATTTTGTAAAGTGTTTTCAGGATGACATTTTATTTTATTCTAGAAATGATGAAGAGCATGTTGTACATGTGCGTGTGTATATGACACATTGAGGGAGAATGGTTTGACTTTGAAGTCAAGTAAATGTAAATTATTCCAAACCTCAGTTGAATATCTAGGTCAGACATTATTGGGGGTTGGTGTAGTACCTAAAAAATCAAATGTAGAAGGTATAAGCGAAGCTCCTCCTCCCCGTAATAAAGATCAGTAACTGTCATTCGTAGGAATGTGCGAATATTACAGTAAATTTTTGAACAATTTTGAAACAAAAATGGAACCCCTTATGAAACTTCTTAGGCATGGTAATGTTTTTGTTTGGGGAAGTGAACAACAGTCTGCTTTTGAGCTTATTAAGTCAGATATTTTGCATGCCCCCACACTCAGACCTTTCTGTTTGAACAAAACATGTATAATTACAGTTGATGCCAGCATGTATGGCATTGGTTCTGTGTTGTCTTAAGCCTGTGGCAAGGAAGACTGGAATGTGTGTTTTGCATCCCGCACCCTTAATGAAACTGAACGCAGGTATGATGTCATAGAGAAAGAACTTTTAGCTTGTGTGTGGGCAATCGAACATTTCAGGAACTATATTTGGGGCAGTAAGTTCTTGTTAAGAACGGATCATAAACCTTTAGTGAATATTCTTTCTCCAGGCGGTGGGTGGAATTGTACTGCAGGCATTTCCAGGTTGACTTCTAGACTACCGGAGTATTGCTTTACACCTTTGTTTGTTCCAGGTAAAAAGAATGTTGTTGGAGATTTCATGTCTCGTCATCCTTGTCAAACATCTTGCAGCAATATTGTGGATGATACTGATGTGGTCAATTGTTTACAAGATGTATTATTAGGTTCTTTTGATGAAATTTCTGAAGAAACTTGGGAATCTGCAGATAATCAAGATCTTTCTCTACAGACTATAAAAAACATATTTTAGAGTGTTGGCCTGATAAGAAAAATTTGACAGAAAACTTCATGCCAATGTTTAATGTTTTTAGTGAGTTAGAGCTTGAGAACAATTTAATTTTTAAATCTGGAAAATGTGTACCACCTTTTGCCATGCAAAATGTTATTTTGGAATTGGCACATAAAACACACCAGGGAATGTCTGCAATGAAATGGTTAATAAGAAATTATTTTTGGTGGCCAGGTTTAGATCGGATGGTTGATCGTAAAGTAAAAGAGTGTGCAGTTTGCATGGGAAATGAGAAAATGTTAAGAGTTAATGTTCCCCCTTTGAAGAATACCTCCTGGCCCATTGATCCTTGGAAAAAAATAGCATTTGATATTTCTGGTCCTTTTATGTGTCTTACAAGTGATTCTCGCTATGCTTTTGTACTGGTGGACTACCACTCTAAATGGCCGGAGGTCACATTTGTTTCTTCTGCCTCTACCAATAGGGTTATAGATTTTTTAAAGAAGTTTTTTCTAGAGAGGGTTGTCCTTCAACAATTGTCACCGACAATGGTGTTCAACTTACCTCATTAGAGATGGAGAATTTTCTTAAACTACATAACATTAAACATCATACTGTCTTGGTCTATGAACCTCCTGAAAATGGTTTAGTAGAATGCTTTAATAGGGTTTTAAAAGGGTTTGTTTCTGATGTTGTTAAGTCTGGTAGTAATTGGAAAAATGTATTGAGAGAAAAACTTTGGCTTTATAGGATTACTCCACACTCAACCACTGAGGTTAGTCCTTTCCGTATTCTCAAAGGGTGAGATCCTGCTTCTACTATTTGTCCTTGGTGGTTCAGAGATAAATGTTCTAATAATTTGTTTTCAAAGGAGTTGGTTGAAGAGGTTGCGCAATAGTTGAAAGTAAACAAGCTAAAACAAAATTGTGGTATGATAATAGATGGAATGTTAAAACTCCTAATTTCTCTGTGGGTGATTGGGTTAGAATTAAAACACCAGGTTTTATAACAAAATGTTCTAATAAATTTGGCAAAACCAATCAAAGTTGTAAGGGTGTTTAACAACAGTGTTATCACCCAAGATGGCAAGTTTTGGAACATCAAACGGGTTGCTAAGTGTCCCATTGTTCATCATACCATTTATCCCAATGCTCAACAGGTAACAAAGGAGTCGGTTGCATCTAGAGTCAAGATGTCTTTACGACCAAGATGTGTTCCCAAGAGATTTGATGGCGATGTTTCTTAATCTATTTATTTTATTTTATTTGTCATTTTAATGAAAGGAGATGTTTTACATCCTCATTGACATGTAGTTATTATGCTGTACCTTTAAGCCTTTATTGTTTTGCTTTGAGTTCGCTTTAGAACCTAACTGGCTGCTAGGCATCAGGTCAGTTAGTCTTTTCCTGTACACCGAGTAGCTGCATTCTCTGTTGCTGTGCTGCTGAAAATAAATATTCTTCAAATCATCAAGCTGTTCCTGTACTATTTCTAACAATATATATATATATATATATATATATATATATATATATATATATATATATATATATATATATATATATATATATATATATATATATACATATATATATATATATATATATATATATATATTCACTGAAAAAAACCATGGGTTATAGACCATATGTAGTTAGGAATTAGCATTTACAAAACCTTATTTTACTCGCACAAAACCATTGAAATTCCATATATAGTTAGTTGCACTAACTATATATCGCGCACCCGCAATCCACTGATGATGATGTCACATATTACATCATTGATGACATGGTCAGTGACATCACTGATGACATCACTGATGACAACTCAAATGACATCACTGACAACATCACTGACAATATCATTCATGTGATAATACAATGAACCTCTTCAGACTCTAATATAACCTTAGATACAATCAGTGTAAAAAGACACTCACAGATTGTCACTCATCCATGGAGTTACTCATACATCTAGTCAGTCATGCAAAGAATCAATCACACCTCCATTTCCTCAACTATACAGTTATACACACCTTCCTAATTCAAACATATTCTAACACATATTTAATTTCCTATACTATCCCTGATACAAGTTCACAATGATCCATACAGCCACTCACACATTCACTGGCTCTTATGCACGGTTATATATGTCAACTCTCACATGTACTGTGTTTTACATATGTACTTACTTTGACATGTTGCACTGAGATATCCATTCACTCACCAATACACTCATGCACACAGTCAACTGCCCATGCAGCTGTTTCCACATGCACTTTTGAACCCATACATCTAGTGAATCAACTGCTCATACATCTATGCACAGAGTCATACACCTCCCAGACACTCACACACATACTTAGACTCCCATACAAATACTTGGGCAACCAATGAATATCCCATATAGTTACTCATATAGCTACTGATTAACACATTCAGCGGTTTACAGAACAACAGACATAATGATGCACAAATTAAGACAGTTTAGTCACTAACCCATGCACTCAGTGAGACACATTTAATCACTCACTCATACAGTCAGTCATGCACCTACTAAATTCTTCATCCAGACACTTACACATCCACTCATTCTTCAATATGTAAGACATATTTTAACTTTACAGAAACATACAGTCATTGGATAATTTCATCAGTGATGTCATTTGAGTTGTCATCAGTGATGTCATCAGTGATGTCACTGACCATGTCATGAATGATGTAATATGTGAAATCATCAGCAGTGGATTGCGGGTGCGCGATATATAGTTAGTGCAACTAACTATATATGGAATTTCAATGGTTTTGTGTGAGTAAAATAAGGTTTTGTAAATGCTAATTCCTAACTATATATGGTCTATAACCCATGGTTTTTTCAGTGAATTTTCAAGGTTTTGTAAATGCTAATTCCTAACTATATATGGTCTATAACCTATGGTTTTTTCAGGGAATTTCAATGGTTTTTTAATAGCAAATATCAAAAGCTTTAAAATGTCAAGTACGTGGTAGGTAAAAACATTTTCGTGTCTATGCACGCTGATGTGCTTTGAACGCTGCCCTCCCCCTCCCTCCCCCCTCTTTTCTTTTAGAAGTATTCTCTCTTTGCAGATAGTGAAGGGTAGGTAACGCAGGCCTTTGCCCCCGTTGTAATCCGTCGTGCCTGCTTCCCTCTCCATTTGATTTATTGTTATCCAAGCATTTACTGTTTTAGAATTGGTTCTCTTTGGTTAATTCTCTATTTACAAACAAGCACAGAGCCGCAATACTCTGTTTAGTCTTTGCAGATAGTGAAAAATCGTTAGAAACAACAAAAGGGATCAAGCAAAATCAGTAGGCCACTAATGGGATCTCTTTTTGACCTCGCTAAAATAGAAACATTAGGAACAACACTCCTGCCCCCTCCCCAAGTCTTGTTGCCCTGGTGTGGCCTGAGATCGCCCCCGACATAGGCGGCCTGCTCCCGGGGTCCGGCGGAACTTTTTGCCTTTTGGTGACTCTTCCATTCTTGACCTTGTCCCCCAATCCGTTTGACCTGAAGACACGTCCTGCGGCCTGGTCCCTGAATGTGTGCAAGTGGACGATATTGATTGGATCAAGATGGCGGCTTCACACAAAGCTGACTCAAGTGTTGCTGCTGATGCTATGCAAACAAAAACTGGTTTTCAGTTTGTACATTCTTCAGGATTTTTCCAGCCAAGGCTGGTTGAGAGTTTGTAGAACGATGGCTTCAGATTTTCAACATACTACTCTTCAACATTCTTCATAAATGTAACAATGTGAGACTCACTAGGAGAACGGCCGTTTATCTTTCCTTTCAAAATGCTGCCAACAATATTTTCTGAATGGAAGACACCATCGTGTAGCATAAAAGGCTGCGTCAAGGGTGGTATTGCCCAGAATGTCTTGTTTTCTAGTGCTCGT
This sequence comes from Lissotriton vulgaris, assembly GCF_964263255.1. Taxonomy (NCBI): domain Eukaryota; kingdom Metazoa; phylum Chordata; class Amphibia; order Caudata; family Salamandridae; genus Lissotriton; species Lissotriton vulgaris. The sequence goes on along the minus strand of NW_028243207.1, from coordinate 27,962 downwards.
AATGACGAAGCCAAAACTGCCGAAAGGGATTCTGGTCCTGCCGCTACTTATTGGAGACATTGAACTTTACTCTGAACCTGCCTGACCTCGACCAAAATGGCGCCAGTATGGGAGCAACTTGCAACTCCTTATGACGTTCTAGTTACTTAGCCTTGACGTTATGGGGGATGTATGCGGTCTTTGTGCACATGGCAGGCGGGGAAGGGTACTAACTGGGAAGACGGACAACACTATTGATAACGCCCTTTTAAAGCCTCCACATCAAACCTAGGGGGTCAGGGAGGATCTACTATGCCCCCTTATGGTAATTTCCCCCTTCATTTTGGCCTCCTCTTGTCTCTCGATCCTACCGAGAGACAAGATGGCGGCCGCTCCGGACTGTTTAGAATGTTGACAGACACCAAAGAGCCAATCAGCTTCGCTTCGCAAAGTTCCGTTACGCGAAAAGTACGTGAACCGGAGCGCTACCCGGGACGCTGTTACAGATATATATATTTTTTTGAACGTTAATTTATCAAAATCCACTGGAGCACATATATTGAGACCTAGCAAAGGCACATCGGGCTAACAGTCCCTACAATTTTGCCAAGTTTCGTGCAAATCCATTCAGCCATTCGAGCTAAAAGTGAGGCCAACCGCCCTATGGAAATTAACATGGGAAAAATGTGTTTTGGGACCCCTCTTTTTCTCGGCCCCCCTTAACGAACCCCCCCCCCAAATTTTCAGGAGCTGCTCAGAAACAAAATATGCCATTTTCCTGAAAATTTCAGCCAATTCCGTCCACAAACGCCAAAGTTATTAGACATAGAATTTTCAAAAATCCCATAGAGAAAAAATCCTAACTATATATACCTACTTGCGACCGCCAGTAGGTAATATATATATATATATATATATATATATATTATATATATATATATATATATATATATATATATATATATATATATATATATATATATATATATATTACCTACTGGCGGTCGCCAGTAGGTATATATAGTTAGGATTTTTTCCCTATGGGATTTCTGAAAATTCTATGTCTAATAACTTTGGCGTTTGTGGACGGAATTAGCTGAAATTTTCAGGAAAATGGCACATTTTGTTTCTGAGCAGCCCTTGAAAATTTGGGGGGGTTTCATCAAGGGGGGGCCGAGAAAAAAGGGGGGTCCCAAAACGCGTTTTTCCCATGTTAATTTCCATAGGGCGGTTGGACTCACTTTTAGCCCGAACGGCTGAATGGATTTGCACGAAACTTGGCAAAATTGTAGGGACTGTTAGGCCGATGTGCCTTTGCTAGGTCTCAATATATGTGCTTCAGTGGATTTTGAGAAATTAACGTTTAAATCAAGATATATATCTGTAACAGCGGTCCGGGCAGCGATCCGGTTCGCGTACTTTTCGCTTATCGGAACTTTGCGCACGGAAAGCTGATTGGCTCTTCGGTGTTTGTCAACATTCTAAACAGTCCGGTGCAGCCGCCATCTTCTCTCTCGGTAGGATCGAGAGACAAGAGGAGGCCAAAACAAAGAGGGAAATTTCCATAAGGGGGCATAGTAGATCCTCCCTGACCCCCTAGGTTTTATGTGGTGTTTTTAAAAGGGCCCAGCAGGGTCCAAAAAAATATATATTTTTTTTTTTTTCGCGATGAGCGTCTAGTACGCGAACCGGAAAGCGTTCTGGGCAGCGTACTATAAGGATAATAGAATGATACACTTTTCAAAGACTGTATGTTAATTGTTTGGTTTTTTTTCTTTTTTTTTTTTGTTGTCTTTATTTTTAAAGTTATTTTTGTTATTTTCATTGTTTTTCATACTTTATATATATATATATATATATATATATATATATATATATATATATATATATATATATATATATATATATTACCTACTGGCGGTCGCCAGTAGGTATATATAGTTAGGATTTTTTCCCTATGGGATTTCTGAAAAATTCTATGTCTAATAACTTTGGCGTTTGTGGACGGAATCGGCTGAAATTTTCAGGAAAATGGCACATTTTGTTTCTTAGCAGCTCCTGGAAATTTGGGGGGGGGGTTCGTCAAGGGGGGGCCGAGAAAAAAGGGGGGTCCCAAAACGCGTTTTTCCCATGTTAATTTCCATAGGGCGGTTGGACTCACTTTTAGCCCGAACGGCTGAATGGATTTCCACGAAACTTGGCAAAATTGTAGGGACTGTTAGCCCGATGTGCCTTTGCTAGGTCTCAATATATGTGCTTCAGTGGATTTTGAGAAATTAACGTTTAAATCAAGATATATATCTGTAACAGCGCTCCGGGCAGCGATCCGGTTAGCGAACTTTTCGCGTATCGGAACTTTGCGATGCGAAGCTGATTGGCCCTCCGGTGTCTGTCAACATTCTAAACAGTCCGGAGCGGCCGCCATCTTGTCTCTCGGTAGGATCGAGAGACAAGAGGAGGCCAAAACAAAGGGGGAAATGAAGGAAAGGGGGCAAGGTAGACCCCTTCTGACCCCCTAGGATTGATGAGGGGGATATTATAGAGCCACGCGGGGCCCCCAAAAAAAAAAAAAATCCGATTTTTTCGCCGTAGAGACGCGTCTTGGTAAGCGAACCGGGCAGCTAACCGGGAAGCTAACCGGGAAGCTAACCGGCAGTGTAACGGGAGTCTGAGGAGTAGCTGATTGGCTGTCAACATTGTAAACAGTCCGGAGCGGCCGCCATCTTGTCTCTCGGTAGGATCAAGAGACAAGAGGAGACCAAAACAAAGGGGGAAATGAAGGAAAGAGGGCAAGGTAGACCCCTTCTGACCCCATAGGATTGATGAGGGGGATATTATAAAACCACGCGGGGCCCCAAAAAAAAATAAAAATCCTGAGGAGTAGCTGATTGGCTGTCAACATTGTAAACAGTCCAGAGCGGCCGCCATCTTGTCTCTCGGTAGGATCGAGAGACAAGAGGTGGAAAAAAAAAGGTGTAAATGAATGAAAGGGGTAAGGCAGACCCCTCCTGAACCCCTAGGATTGATGAGGGGGCTATTAAAGTTCCCTGCGGGGCAAAAGAAAAAAAAAATTGCGATTTTTCGCGGTAAAGGTGCTTCCTGGAACGTTAACCGGGCAGCTAACCGGCAGAGTAACGGGAGTCCGACATATTGTGTTTTTTGAACGTTTGTGATATGTGCACGTGTGGATTTTGTCTAATTAAGGTTAAAAAAATATATATATATCTTTAAGCGTGTTCTGGCGCGCTTACGTTTTGGGTTTGGTTTGCGCTGCAGAGACGATACGTCACGGTTATGCGATGCATCATGAGGCGTCTCACGGGCTACGTGATACGTCACTTAATAAAGAATATATTTTACAGCTATAGATATTAGCTTTTAAAAAACCAATGAAATTCACAGAAAAAACCATAGGTTATAGACCATATATAGTTAGGAATTTGCATTTACAAAACCTTGAAAATTCACTGAAAAAACCATAGGTTATAGACCATATATAGTTAGGGATTAGCATTTAAAAAACCTTATTTTATTTGCACAAAACCATTGAAATTCCATATATAGTTAGTTGCACTAACTATATATCGCGGACCCGCAATCCACTGCTAATGATGTCACATATTACATCATTCATGACATGGTCAGTGACATCACTGATGACATCACTGATGACATCTCAAATGACATCACTGATGACATCACTGACATCTCATTTGACCTTACTGATTACATCACTGATGATATCATTTATGTGATAATACATCTTCAGACTCTAATATAACCTTAGATACACTCAGTGTAAACAGGCACTCACAGACTGTCACACATCCATGGAGTTACTCACACACCTAGTCAGTCATGCAAAGAATCAATCACATCTCCATTTCCTCAACTATACAGTTATACACACCTTACTTATTCAAACATATAGTAACACATATTTACTCTCTTATACAATCCTTGATACAAGTTCACAATGATTCATACAGCCACTCACACATTCACTGGCTCTTATGTTCAGTTATTTATATATGTCAACTCTCACATGGAGTGTGTTTTACATATGTACTTACTTTGACATGTAGCACTGAGATATCCATTCACTCACCAATATACTCATGCACACAGTCAACTGTCCATACAGCTGTTTCTACATGCACTTTTGAACCCATACACCTAGGGAATCAACTGCTCACACATCTATGCACAGAGTTATACACCTCCCAGCCACCCACACACATACTCAGTCTCCCATACAAATACTTGGGCAACCATTCAATAACCCATATAGTTACTGATATAGCTACTGATTTAAACATGCAGCAGTTTACAGAACAACATAAATAATGATTGCCAAATTAAGACACTTTAATCACTAACCCATACACTCAGTGAGACACATTTAATCATTCTCTCATACAGTCAGTCATGCACCTACTAAATCCTTCATCCAGACACTTATACATCCACTCATTCTTCAATATGTAAGACATATTTTAACTTTACAGAAACATACAGTCACTGGGTGTTGTCATCAGTGATGTCATCAGTGATGTCATCAGTGATGTCATTTGAGATGTCATCAGTGATGTCATCAGTGATGTCACTGACCATGTCATGAATGATGTAATATGTGACATCATTAGCAGTGGATTGCGGGTCCGCGATATATAGTTAGTGCAACTAACTATATATGGAATTTCAATGGTTTTGTGCAAATAAAATAAGGTTTTTTAAATGCTAATCCCTAACTATATATGGTCTATAACCTATGGTTTTTTCAGTGAATATATATATATATATATATATATATATATATATATATATATATATATATATATATATATATATATTGCCCACCCCTGTTCTACCTGGGACCTATCTACACCCTCCCAAAACTGTACCATGTTGTTTTTGTCGAAGTGTAACAATAAAGCTCCTATGTTGTCTTTTGTATTCTTTATATGAAAAACTGAATAAAAAAATGAAGAAGACAGCCAGAGTTCCTTCGTTTTGGCCCTAGAGAGAATTTATCGAACTTCTCAGTCACTGTTTGGTGGACTGAAGGCCTGCCTTCTTCAACCTCTTCAGTACCCACATCTAGAATTCTGGGTTGCAAATATATAACAGGTTGTCTTTTCGCCCCCAAGAGCTGTCATTTAGTGGCTTGTCTTTTTCAATTTTGAAAGCTCTGCAAAGATTTCTGGTCATTCTTTCCCTTGAGGAATGTAAATCAATGGTGCATGTTTTAATTACTTACAGACTTGAGAATGCTAACAATCTGTATTTGGGTCTCCCATAGGTCCAGTTGAGCTGATTACAGCTTACTCAAAATGCATCAGAGCATTAGATTCTTGAACTACCCTGGCACTGTTTTATATTACATCATCCCCAACAGCTGCACTGGCTACCAATAGCGAAACACATCCAGTTCAAAACTCTTGTGAAGGCTCACTAGTGATGCAGTGCCCTTCCGGAAATAATTTCTAAAGACATGTCACCTCTCCCTGAAGTATAATTTCAAACATACTCTCAAACAGTGGGGCCCATAACCCTGCAAATCACTCTTAAACACTTAGGGGCCGATTAGGATGGAGGATTTTCCGCCTCCTCCGGGCCGGCGGAAGCCACCTCCGGCCCGGAGGAGGCGGAAAATCCTCTGCGGACTCACCAAAGACCCACCGCCGCATTACGATGGCTGGTGGGTCTTGGTTTCTGTCCGCTGCTTTTCCGCCGCGGTCGGATTACAACCGCGGTGGAAAAGCTCTCATTTGGCTGGCAGTGTCTATCAGACACCGCCAGCCAAATTAGGAAGCATTAGTAAACATGCTTTTCCGCGGCGGTTTTTCCGCCGTGGAAAAGCATGTGTACTTTTGATTTTGGGGGCCCGTTGCGGGCCCCCAGGGTGTTGGCGGGTGGGGGGTGCACATGGGGGGTACCTATGGTACCCCCCAGCATTTACATGCACAATGCGGCAGGCACCGCGCGGTGCCTGCCGCTTTGTGCATGTAAATGTAAAACATGCACTTTTAACATTGCGGCGGGTGCTGCTTGAAGCAGCACCCGCCGCAATGTTAAATATCCAGGATGTGACCGCCAGGGTGGCGGTCACATCCTAATCGCACATGAGGGAACGCCGCAGCCCCTGCGGACGTTCCCTCATACTCTGGGGTCGCGGACGGACTCAAGTCCGTCCGCGATCCTAATCGACCCCTTACTCTTTACTTCATGGATCAGTGAAAATCAAAGGAAAAGCTGCTGTATCGCAGTGGGGTGTCTAAAGACTAAATTGTATATTTATACTATTTACACCTGCAGTTTTTTGATATTTTTACCATGGTTTCATAAAATAAGAAATTTTATTAGACACCATCTTTGAGTTTGATAGATCTACTAGGTAGAAAATTAGGTGTAGGAAAACTCAAGACCAGCTTGATTCACTATTTATATAATTTTTATTAATAGCAAATTCAGCATGTCTAAATTCATTCACTTTTATTTATTTTATTTCAAAGAATTCGACATTTAAAATATAAGGATTCAGATTTAGGACAGTCAAATCATTTATTTTAGAAAAATCCAAGAATAGACATTTTCATTATTTGAATAGCTCAGAAATTAGCAAAAGACAGATAGTTCCCAAACCATTCACCTATTCTCCTAACATCCCTAGCTAAAGTCTCAGATAAAGTACATTTCCCTGTAAAAGAAAACAGAGTTAGGCAGATTTCTTACATCTCAGGAATATTGGCAAACCGGCAGCATCTCAGGAGGAAATGGAAGGAAGCGATCCCCTTCCTTAAAATCAGCACTTTTTATACCTTTTTCACTAGCTCTATCTAACTAATATTGTATCTTTTAACTTAAATATGAATCCTGATTGGACAGTTTTTGGGTAGATGAACAGCATCCTAATATCTCGTCATCAAAACTTAGGTTTCCTTCTGTCCGCAATTTTTCTAAGAGGTCTATTGTTTTATTCAGTGTCCAGCCTAGTCTGCTTCTACATTCACAATGTCCTATAACTTTCCCACGTTCTGTACCACTGTGCTCATCACTTGGCAGGCATCTGCACTTCCAGTCCAGAACAACCTTGAGCTTTACTCAGTCCAGGCTCAAGCTGCTCGCATTAAATGTTTCACACATGCGCAGTTCTTTTGTGACCACAATTATCGAGTGACTCCATTTTCTCTTAAGCCTCACTATACAAGAATGGGAACCATCATGAAAAGAAACACAAACGAACGTTAATTTAAATCGTTTAACCCTTCTGTTTACCTCCCCCTTACTAAGGTTTTCCCAATTAGTATTTACCTAGCAAATAGCTACATTTAAGCGCAATGTACTTACTCTATCTTCACCTTTTTGCACAAAGGCACATTTAGGCCGCATTCCATTAATTTAAAAGCGGCTTATTAGTTTTAACATGACAAAATTATATAATTAGTTCATTATGATTGCAACACAAGCAATATTAATTTCCCACTTGTATTTGTGTAGATGCATTTCTAATTCTATGTTGATTATTCATGCATGACATTTCATTAATACAAGTTATGGTTATTGGACTATGATTTTACAAGGGTACACAACATTTTGTTTCATCACCTTGCTCCATCACTTGCATACTGCAGTTTTGGCCCCAACCTACCTCCAGGACCGGTTTCTTCATTACTCCCCTAGTAGACTCTTGAGCTCAAGTAAAGTCCTATGATTTGAAATCCCAAAGCTTAAACAGCAAGAATGGGGAGAAAGGTTTTTCTCTTAACTAGAATCTAATGACCTACTGTTCTTCATTCTATCAGTTGGAGAATCACTTTAGGAAGCTTCTGAAGACATGACTGTTCACTACAGGGCAATTGTATGATCCTAAAGTGTCATGAGTTGTTTGACTAGCACTGGGACACCTTTGGAGCTGCTGTTTGGGCTTTGAAAATGTGTTCAATCATTCACGCCTTCGTGTGCCAAAGCAGTGGGAAGGAAAGAAATTGTGTCTTTCTGAATTTTCCTTTTTTATTTGAAGGGGTTTCCAAATCCCAAGCATACTCTGCAAATAAAACAACTGTATCTGCAGAAAAAAAGAACGAGAGAAAAGAGTAAAAAGCAGGACATGCACTCCCATCAAGTTATAAGTAGTTTTATGTCGCTGGCAGTGACAGGCTACAACATTGACACGGATAAAAGAGAGCTATGCTCCAAAAGTGGGGCTAATAGAGAACATGAAGGAAAGACCAATAAATTCAGGGGACTAAGGTTGACAGAAAACCAACTTTTTCTTGAGAAAGCAAAGACTGTGTGGGAATTACATACAATGCTGTCTACTGACAATAGCTGCATGAAACTGGTTGAGGATCACAGAATATAATGTTTAGTAAAAATTCAAGAGATGCACTGCTGCATTGATTCACTAAGGTGTGAAATACAGTTGTTTCAGTGTAATGTGTGTGATGGATTTTCAGCAACATTAAACTCATACAGTCTAAGGACCCATGTCAAATGGCATGGAAGTGAATGGGTTAAAGGAATGTTTACTTAACAATCATTTCTCCTCTTCCTTTTGGCCAGACTTAAGTCAAAACCTTGTGGACAAACATATGATCTGCCAAAATATTGTGGCCAAAATACAAACTACCAGAATATTGTGATGTTAAGTATATAAAGCTAGGTAGAGAAACTCCACGTCTATGTATAGTGAATTTATATGTACTGTCAATGTATATGTATGTGGATTTAAGTATAATAAACCTATACTTACCTACATATCCTTACCCTCACAATAATCTGGTGGTCAAAATTAAGCCTGTGGTATTTTAGCAGGGCAATACTTAAATATCAATAGCCTGGAAGTCATTCTTTTGGTCTGAAGCAGACAGAGCCCAACTTTCTGAACAACTAGAATCAATAGGCCTCATTTGGGAAAAAGACTATGTTTACTTTGAGCTTAAGCATCTATACCGTCTCCAAAACATGCACACTTGACCATGCCAAAAGGTGCATCTGCCCATAATCCAGTTTATTAATCATAAATAAAGTTGCGTCAAAATCTGGTCGCTGCATCACCACATCCTCTACATCAATCCTAGCCAGCCACAGCGGAAGACTCAATGCAGGCAGGTGACAGAAAGGTCCTCCGTCTAATTTACAGACGCTATACTCTGCTGTTTATGCAATACATGGGGGTGGACTGCAGGCTAGTACTCTCACTCCTAAGTAAGGCATGAAGGGGGCATGGTCTGCATGCCGATCAAGATGGCAGTGACTTGCTGAGGCCCGCTTGAGGGTGGAGTTTTTCACCCTTATATAGCCTTCTGTTTTGCGCTTGGAATTACTGCTTTGGCACTGGAATGCATCCTGTCATTCGCACTTCATCTTGAGTTATTTTTGGTCTACTTAGTAGAGGTGGGTGAAGAATTCCACTCTGCCGGCAGGGTTTGTGTGGGTTTGCCCTCTACGTGCTCCGTGCAGCGTTCCGGAATACTGGTAAGTTGCCGAGCACGTGCAAGAAAAAATTACACGCTAAACCTCCTCCTCGTGAGATTTCTCATTGCAGGAGGTCACGGCAGGTCATGACTGCTCACATTGAGAAATATGGCATTTGCATTGAAGAAGCTGCTTCTTAAGTAGAATGTTCAATCGAGCGACAGAAAGCAACAGCGTCCTGTGACGCAATGCGTAGTGCCTTTCACACTGATTTTACAGTGCTGGATAAACTCCTGGTGCTAAAAATCAGTGCGAGCAGTATGACTTAACAGACATCAGTGCTGACAGAAGTCTGAGGAGCTCTGCAGAGTTTTTCTGGCATTTTTGGAGTTTTGCGGAGTAAAACTCCACGAGCTGTACCCAGGCTTACTTCTATGGTGCTTCTTTTAACCCGCAGCTGCAGTGGTGAGTTTCTCCTCAGATGCAAACGGACACCATTTCATGAAAATGCTGCTCGCATTATATGGCTCCCTGTTGGGACATACCAGTGTTTCTTCAATAAAACGCTCAGCAATGCTTTTGCATGTTTAAGCCTCTTAATACCGATGGCTTTTCAACCAACAGCATGTGGCCTGTCATTCTTATACTTATTGCCGCATTTTTCTCACTAAACTATTTTTAAAAATGCTCCCTGCAATGTCCATATGCTATTTCAACCTCATAGCATTTCTTTTACTAAAATATTGATTTGCTTTTAAACATTTTTCCCGCATTTTTTCATTTTCTCCTCATGCTGGAATTTTGACTGTTTTTTATTTGTTTATTTTTTGGACTGTTTTGAGCGCCTTCTTTGCTTTTGATATATATGCCTCTGCTCAAACTAGAAACATCTTTCATTTATCTTCAATTTGGAGACTGGTGCACTTCATTTCAAAAGACATTCGCATATTTCTGCATTCTGTTGCTATAATATATGGGCCGGCTCAGACCACTTCAAAAGTGAATGCACCACCCTTTACATTAGGCTACAATGGCCAGTGAAATTATTGCTACTGCTAAGCCTTCTTCTTCTAGCACTAGACCAAGCTGGCAAAAAGTGATCCCCCTCACCCATTATGTCATCTCACAATCCTGTTCTTGGAACTATACTTGATGAGGTGACGGGTCTAAAACCCTTCATGAATGCCACTAATGAAAAACTCCAGCAAATGGAAGATAGATGGATTACCATGGAAGCTAAGTAGTTTGACATGGAGCAACACATAAGTGATCTTCATGCCGCCACTACCAGGATTCCTCTAGTGGAACAACATACAGAGGACCTTGAAAATAGAAACAGACATAACAACCTTCCTCTATATGGCCTTCTGGAAAATTTGGAAGGTCGACTTATATGGTCTGGTCACAATATTTCCATATATTAATATCTTTTTATTGCCACAAATGCGAGAAGGAAATAATTTTTCATTCTACATCCTCAAATGAGACGATTACACATTCGTTATGGCATATTGCATCCCTGAGTATGTAAAATTACCCATATAGATACCACACTATCTTTTGAGGATCCTGTCAAACTAAAATATTTTCTAAAATGCATTTCTCCTCATTCTATGAAAACTTCTGCCCAGCACACTTAAATAACTGTAAATAACTATTACTACTCTTGTATATCTTCCATAATTCTTCAACATTGCTGTTTTCTTTTTTACATTGTATTCTTTTTCTTTTTGCTGCTCATCTTGCTCCTGGTGCTGTTACGTCTCATGCTCATTTCTTCCACTCATCATGTCGGATATGGATTTCTCTCCTTGATCTGTTTCTTTATCTTGATATTCCTTTCGCATCCCTCCTTTTCAATTCTCTTATATTACCTTTTCTGTTCTTTGTTTTTATTTATGCATTTGGTACTTGTTACATATTTGTTAATAGAGTGTTCAAGCTTTCTTCAGCGTCTCTGTAACTTGTCTGTAACTTGTCACCTGTGTTCATGTATCTCTCAGCCCAATCCCTAATATGTTTAACATTGTCTGGTGCAATATTCGTGGTCTGGGACATCCTGTTAAAAGACAAAAGGTACTTTCTCATTTGTCTAGATTCACTGTACATGTTAACTTCTTACAGGAAACTCACTGTAAGGATGTTGAATCGTTTACATTAAAAACGCAATGGGTAAGCCAAATTCTCCTGCTATTAATTGTAAAGGTGCTGTTGCCATTCATTTTCATAAATTGTTACATGCACAAATATAACAACTCAATGTGATAATGATGGGTATTGGTTACGGTTGTAATTCATAACAGATACATTTCTTTACTGAACATTTATGGTCCAGTTAAATCAGATGCAGATTTCTGGAACAGCATCAAGATAACATTAGCTTATATTGATAATCCTAACAAAATTGTTACAGGAGACTTCAACCAATGGTCAGATCCCTTTACTGATAGGAAGTCTAAATGTACATTGAATCCTGACAAACCTCATAAAGCATTTCATTCTGCCATTGCTACTCATCCATTATTTGTTGTGTAGAAAACATTTAACCCTGATACTTGTCAATTTTATTTTTTTTCCAATAAAAATCACACCAGATCTAGAATTCACTATATTTTGGTTACTAAACCTCCACTTTCTTCCAGCCAATCCTCAGAAATTGGCTCTATTTTTTATCTCCAAACATCTCCAAACATGCCCCTGTTTTCTCTTTCTATGGCTTATCTCTAAATGACTCCAAAACTGGCCAGTGGAAATTAAATAATTTTCTTTTATTGGATAACAAATTTCAGTACATTTAACCAACCTCTTGACATATCTATTCCTAACAACTGTTATGATTTTAAGGCATCTTTTTGTACTTTCACTATAGCATAATCGCAAAATTGAAAAAACAAACTCATGCCATATATAATACATTTTTGCAACAAATTAAAATTTAAGAACAAACTTATTTTTCCTCTAAATGTTCTTCTGGTCCACACAAGTTGATTAAAGTCAAGTCTCTGCTTAATAAACTTCCCACAGTTGATATTGCAGTATCCTCCACGGAGGTCAAATCAAAGTGGGCAAGACTTTTGCCAATTATTTAAAAATTTAATTTGAACATAAAACAAATTGTCCCTATTTGAAATGAATGTATCAACAAAATTGCTTCTTCTGATGCTGATGTTTCAACCACTTTCCAAGAATATTATCAATGACTGTACTCACACTACATTAACCCTTTAGAACATAACATGCACACTTTTTTCTGTTGCCTCCCTAAACTTCCTCAAATGACTGAAAAGTTTGATTTATTAGAAGCTGAAATAACTCTCCCAGAGATATTGGATGCCATGAAATCCTTAAAAAAAGTGCAGGTTCCAAATCCAGATAGCTTTAATTTTGACTTTTTTTCTTCTATCTTTGCTCCTAAACGCCTCAACCTTTTTAATGATTTTCTTTTAGAATCTAAGGCCACTGGTTCCTTTCTAGAAGTCTTGATTGTCCTTATTCCTAAACCTGATGAAGATCATACCATTTGTAAACATTATCAAACTATTTCACTAACTAATTATGATTGCAAAATACTAGCCAACATTCTTGCATCTTGCCTTGAGACTATTGTTCCCTTACTGGTAAAAACTGAATAATCCGGTTTTGTTAAGGGCAGACTTGCAGCAGACAATGCTAGAATGTTTTCAAACATTTTTGCATTTGGTAAAAGAAAACTAATATTCCAGAGCTGCACTGTCTCTTGACGCCGAAAAGGCTTTAACTAGCAGTTTATGTTTACTGCTCTTTGATGGCATGACTTTGGCCCTAATTTTATTTCATTTGTAAAATCATTATATTTTGATCTTCCTGCCAGTGTTTTTCCTAATGGTCGCTTTTCCCACTATTTTATATTACATAGGGGTACATGGAAACAGTTTTCTCTTTCTCCTTTGCTATTTATTTTTTGTTTAGAGCATTTCCTTGAACGTATTCACTGTAATACTCTTATATCAAGTTTTCAACATAATTCCACTGAAACAAAATGATCCACTTATTATGATGATATCTTAGTTTATATGTCTAATCTACTCTCCTTTTTTGCACTAAAATCAGTTGTCCTCCAGGAACTTTGGATATAAATTAAATGTTTTGATAACTGAAATATTACTGTTAAATTCTTCATGTATTGAATATATGTTTGCTAAAACTAATTTTACTTGATGACCTACCAAAATAAAGTAACTTGGTATTTGGTTTTCTTCTACCATTTCGAACACAATCAGTTACACTTTTAACATTTTAAAGCTCACACTTCATAAATTACTTTCATCATGGCCTTCTCTTCACCTATCATGGTGGGGCAGGCTGGATACCATTAAGATGATGATTGGATCACATGTTCTTTATACACTATCCATGTTACCTTTTAAGATACCTATTGCCTTTTTTTCTCAAACTAATTTAGTTTGTACCAAATTTCTTTGGAAAAATAAGCCTTCCCATATTGATTTGGTTAAATGTAAGCATACCAGAATGAAGGTGGAGTCCACTTTCTTTACTTTAAGTTATACTACACTGAATTTTCGCTTAGACATAATTTGCTTTAATCCATGAGTTTTGTGATTCTCCCATACCATGATGAATTGTACCTGAATGTTCTTTATTGAATAATTTTTCATTTGATGATGTAATTTGTATGTCTAACTGCACCTTTATATTAACTAACCCTATGCTAAAATATTCACAACAATTGTTCCATACAATATTTCCTACAGGTTTTGATTTGTATCAATGTTTCCTTGCTTCCTCTATTTGGTATACACATTCATCATATTTTGGTGTAAATAGTTCTATTATAAACACAAGAAGAGAAGGGTATTATGTTTATTTATTAGTTTGTACAACATAAATCTGTTATTCCTTTTTCTCAACACAATACAATCTACTAAGTTTGTTTTATAGGAATATATTTTGATGTTGGCTTCTCTTCAATCCTATCTAACAGCTAATACCTTTTCTCCAGATATATTATCACTCACTCCACATACACTGTTACATACCATTTCTCATGATTCTATATATAAGGCTGCCTATTTTTCTAATATGCTATTATCTCCTATTCCTGTATGATTCAAAACCGGTATCGAACTATTGTGGGAAGCGGATTCGTCTTTCTCATTCCCTACTCATGCTTGGGATAAATTATGGCTTAAATAATTTAAAATGACTAAAGCTGCCCTAGTTATGCAAAATGTTTGTTTATAACAGAGCTCTGATCACCCGTGAATGTATTTCTAAATTCTCTTCAACTTCTTCTCCACCATGTTAGTCTCGTTCTTCCTGCACAGAGACTTTAATTAATTTACTATACTATTGTTCCTATGTGTTAAAAATTTGGGAAAAAATCTGGTCAAAATGTTGACAAAAAAAATAAATGTAATATTCTTATCAATTCAAAATGTTTTTCTTGTAACAGTCTCACCAGATTTTGATTGTCTTTCACCTAAGCCTATGTTATTTGATCTCTTTATTGTTCTTGCTTTTAAGAGGATACTTTCTTGTTGGAAAGACACTTCTAAACTATCTATATTAACATGGGGGAATTTTATTTGTGATAAACATAGAATAGCTACTGTTTCTGCTCTCTCGATGTCTCCAAAAATTAAATCTGATCTCCTCTGGTTACATTTCTGCTCTCTCTCTTATATCTTAGATACTTTCTTTTTTCTTTCTTTTTTCCTCCTTTCTCCTCTCTCTCTCATTTTTGCGTTTTCTGATATAAAACATACTTTTTAACTATTTATTTTCTCAAATTGCTACTTTTCATATTTTGAGTAATTTCACTATTCTGTAATTCAACTGTTATTATTTTAATAGTGATGTTGTACTGCTACTGTTGACAAATTGTCTTTGTCTTTAACTTTTTATTAAAACATATTTTTTTAAAAAAGATTTAGGAGTAAAAAAGGAAAGAATACCTGAGTCAGTCCTCTGTGGCAGTACCTTTCAATGTTGCTTCAAAGTACATTGTCTGTCATCAGTGATTAGTCCTCTTGCTGGCAATAGGTGCTACTTGTGAATCAGGTTAGAGCGTGAAAAAAAAATTGCAGCAGCACATTTAGAACAATCATTTTGCCCACTGGAAATGCATAATTCTTTATTGTGAATCGGGCCTTTTGTGGGTAAACAAAGTTTGAGGAAAATACGTATTTATTGCCAAAACTGCTGGCAGAGGTTGGTGCACAGATGATTGCTATGTTAGTAGAAAAGTCATCGAGCAACCAAGCCCTTAGCCTCACATTCAAGGCCACTAACCCAATCCTCATAGTCGCGCATGAATGAACGCCACCGTGACTTCCACTTTATAACATTTTGCAACATAGTGACTTACAGCCGCCGCTCACACAACTTTAACATATTCAGACAGGACTGTGAATAATCAGAATGCAAGACGGAATTTGAAATAATACTAAATACAGTCAGAGTTACTAATAGTGGATATATTTGAAAAGCAGGTTGTAAAATAATAGTCATATCAGATGAGCAGGATTAAAACAATTACAAACCCAGACTGTATTAGAAGTTATTAGCAATTTTGGCATCACACACACACACTCCCACCAATGCTAAGAAGGAGCACTGACCTTTCCACATACAGCCCGATCACAGAGGAGCACCATTACACATACGTTCCCACACAAACACATACATAAACACTGAATTCCAGAACCCCTTCAATATACATACCTAAAGCACGCTAATGCCCACACAGGTTACCCTGTATTCGGACCATCCCATACTAATACTCACTAAGAATTCCCCATGCATATCTCAGAAGAGATACCTGCACCCACTCAAAAGCACACATTCAAACACACATACCACACAAATATAGGCACACACACACATAATGTCAATGTGCATATACACACCTATATATATGCTTCTAAAACATATGCAAACCCCCTATAGAAACACATAACCCCAAAACAGATCTGATTTTTGTGAGTTGTTTGGAGCAATTGAAATACTGCGACTAGACAATGAGTAAGATTACTATTATTCTCAGCATGCAGAAATCAGGGTTTTCGTTTTACACTGGTGATACTTTGCTTATGGCAAACATGGCAAACCCTTCAATCCAGATAATCTCAATAAATACACAATGACATTTTTAGTATCCATGTAAAGTACTAGTCAGTGCCTGCACAGATTTTATAGCTATACTGGCATGAGTGTGTTCAAAGATAACTCTCTGATTAACGTTACACAGGTTTCCACAGGATCTGCACTTGAACGAATACCTTGTTACCCTGCCAGCTGTTTATCTTGAGCTTTATGCTCATTGGGAACATTTATGACATAATGTTTTTAAGTAATATTTGTCTGTTAAATATGGTCTATTATGCCTTACAGTGCTTTGCAGGTGGTAGTAGATTAGATATATTGATTAGAGACACTGCTGCTGAAATTTGCCTGAGATCTGTTGACCTTGGCAGGCACCCCTCAATTATGCCTCCAAACATTTTTACATGAATCCCAGTGGTTTTTGTGGATTGTATAAACACTGAAAAACAAATTGCATCCCTATTAATTAAATACATCACAATCTATATATTTTCTTTACTTTAGGTAGGATTTTAAAAGGAAATTGACACTGCTGTAACATATTATTATATAACTCTACATTTAAAATAAATATGTAGCACCATTTAATATCAATAGTTAACTTAAAAATATTTTATATAATTATATTTTTAAGTAAAAAACTTTGGAACTTTTTCCTATAATAAACTATGCAATAGTCTCTTTCCATATACCGAAGCCCTCAGCCAGGTGTGCAGAACGCCAAATGCAGATCTAAAGTCACAAATAGTAGCAACTTTGAGTATTTTTTGATATTTTTACTGACTCCACCACCCTATTTCAAGAGATGGGGATGTGTAAGACTACACTGTGGAGTAACATTACACTTGTAAATGGAAAATAGCCCACAGTAGTAAAGTTACTCAAAAGAGTAAGAGTAAACTTACAAGTTTAGATTACTCACGTGCAAGTTTACCTTTGTGAAGAGGCCCCAATTATCTTGAATTCATGGGGCAAAATGTGTTCCTTCTGCATTTCTTACTATTGACTAAAAATATTTCAGTAACCCCTGATACACAACCACTTTAGCATTTGCAGCTACAATAAACATATTACTAGTTCTAGATAAAGTTACAGGTGGATGCGGGTAGCTATGCTCCAAAGTTAAAGTCATTTGGCTGGGCCTATTTTGGACATTCCGAATGATGTAAGTGTAAATTGCTGTTATTTATTTGATTAAAGAGGGCCATCCTCTGCTCGCTCCACTTTGACCCACTCAGAATATTTAAAAATTCCACGCGTATGGCGTGATTTTTCATCTTAAGTATTTATGCTGGCATGGCAAGGGCATTGTCATAAAAAGTTGCTGAATACATCCTGGCATGCCACATCCTGCAGCAAGACTGCGTGGCTCGCAGTTTTTCTGAACAAATTAATGTTTCTTTTTGAAAAATCTAAAAGCAGTGCTCACTCCTGATGTGTTGGGAGTTGTTTACCAGCATGTGGAAACGTTCCTGCCTAGGTCTGCCATCCATGTTTGGTAGTTAAACATGGAATCCATTAATTCTTGACGATGCCTTATTGCTACCCAGCCTTAAATGACCTTCTAATGTGATAACTATTGATATGCAACAATTTTGGAAATCTGCGATATACTCACGGTGTCTGCCTTCTCAATGACATTTTTTAACATTTAAAGAAAGCATTTGCCCAGCTAATCCAGGCGTTTGTTAAATTGTTTGTTATATTGTGCCACCGACACCCAGAATCTGCTGGATCTTCACTTAGTTGTGGTTGACAAATAGGTGAAAGCTTTGTGACCTATGCTGGAGAACCTGCTCATATTCACACCTGATTTTCAATATGTCCCTTGTGAAATATACATTTATGTGGCATCTCTGACAAGAGGCTCCATTTGATGCCACGTGGCATCTGTGATTCAGTCTAATCATCGCCATCACAAGATATACCATTTATTAGTGCTTGGACATAAGCATCTAAAATGTGTTTAAAGTTCAAGAAAAGGCATTTAAACAAATACTGTTTAAAATTACAGACGCTCAAAATATGAGATTAACATTGCAGAACAGTGATCACATTGCAAATCAACAAATGTGTTAAACTAGATTACACTTGAAAAGAAGGCTCATTCTTCACTCACACGCGATTATTCAAAATGTAATTCCAATGTGAAGAACCATATTTTAGAAAGTGTTTCAGTTCCCTGTATAAATGATTCTTTGGTTTGACATGTCTGAGATGTATTACTGTTCTTCCATCATACATAATCATGCTTCTAATAGTTTAAAAAGAAAGACGTGAATATGTTCCTGTTTAAATCTTACGAGGTATACTATTCTCTGGGGTAGAAATGGGACTTCTGATTGGCTAAGAAATGCATCTAAGCCAAGCAGAACCCAGCAGTTGAGTCTTGGTCAGTCAGATATGAACCAAATACTGCCTGGGTTCACCCTCTGGTAGTTTGGCGCAGAGAAGGAAGTCTAAAAGGCAATTGTGCAAAACACACAGCAACACAATGGAAACACCACAGAAGGACTCCACATAGCTTTAGAAAAATAGTAGACTACCAGTAGGGGGTAAATCATCCCTTTGTGTGAGAGCAGAACACAGCTTATTCAGATGTAAGTGCAAACCACCTCTCCCTCTTCCTGCCTCGGAAGACTATCAGTATGCAGATGAATACAGATGTGTCCCCAGTCACACCCAGAGCTTACTGTGTTGTTGCTGTCTAGAGAGTATGTACAAAGAATGGCTGCCACCCAGGTCCGACGTGGATTGGAGACAGACTGCAGGCAGACGGAGCAAAGTTAAGAGTGGTTAAATGACTACTTTCTAGTAGGAGCGTTTCTAAAATAGCAGTGTTAAATCCAACCTAACCATTAAAGAGCTTTTTTCATTGCTATTCCAACTATACCAAATAAAATAAAGCTAATCCTTTCTGATCCGCAGGTGATGTGATAGGCTGGAAATAGAAATTAGTGACATACTGAAACAAATTAACAAGTCAGACCAAACCGCGCAGTTTAAAAAATTACTCAAACAAGTTGAAAAGACTGTGGCAGATTTCCACTGAATTGAACAAAATAAGAAATCTAACAAAATCAAAAAAGACATCAAGGTATATAATATTGAAAATACTTATTCCTATCTGCATAAAGATTTCTATACCAACAGGCCACACTTCAACCCAAACAGAAGACCCTGGGGCAGATACAATAAGCGGCAGAATTTAGTCGGCTTCTCTGACACTTCTGAAGATTCATCTTACAGCTCAGATCCAGGTGAAGGAGGAAGCAATCCCCGAAGTGGCGGAGGTGGCCAATCCAATTTTTTATCCAGAGGCCAGACAAACACCCCCCAGAGGGGACGAGTAAAGAAACCACAAAGATGGTTCAATGCCCCAGGCAAACGCAAAACGAGGAACAATTTCTACCAGTGGTAGAGCATAATGCAAGAACTTATCCTCTTTTGCCCTCCCCCCAAAACCCCCCAACAGAAATAATACCGATTTTCAACTTGTCTAAGCACACATTACAGGACACAGAAGAACTAGAACTTCTAAAGAAAGGCTTATCTTTTGTACCTACTGTGCGTCCCAACTTCATGGATCTTCAGACAGAACTATTAAGATTCTTCAGATTGATCCGCCTCAAAGCCTTCTTCCAAATACACCCCTCACCTTCCAATACCTCAAATACTCCCTTCCGCCCGCCATCCACATTTCTTCCCACTGCCAGTATGATCCCATCCGAGATCATAATGTTTGAAAAGCTAGTTCAAAAAGACCTGTGTGATCTACAAAAGAACATCTGTATATTCCTTACAATATCTCCCGGCAGGAGTTAGATGCCATAAGCACTCTGAAGAGCAATACATAACTCATAATAAAAAGTTCAGACAAAGGAGGGGGAATTGTACTCCATGATATTGACTCATACAAAGGCGAAGTCCTTCGCCAACTGGGTAACACAGATCAATACCAAAGACTACCTGGTAACCCAACCAAAGATATCCAGGACACCATACCCAAACTTACATCGGACGCATGTGCCGAAGGCTATCTGAGTAAAAAGGAACACATCTTCCTCAATGTGAAAAGTCCTCGATTGCCTGTCATGTATACACTTCCCAAGGTGCATAAAAATACTGATAGACCCCCAGGCAGACCAATTGTTTCAGCCTGCGGCTCAATCCTCGAACCATTGGGAGCCTAAGTTGACTTCTTCGTAAAAGAATTCGTGCCATCTACAGCCTGCTATGTAAGGGATAGCATGTAGATGATTAACTTAGTAGAACATTTGCCCTTTGACCCATCAGTCGACACACTCTGCACCTTGGATGTAGAGTCGCTGTATACTAACACCCCTCAGACAGCGGCTCTTCTTGTCATCCAAAAAACCCTTGACTCTCGTCCTCATCCACATAGGGTTACCACTCTGTTCATTCTGCAGTTGCTAGAGCTATGTCTCTCCAGAAACTTTTTTACCTTTGACAACGCTTTCTACCAGCAAATAAAGGGAACTTCCATGGGGGCAATTTTTGCCCCGAACCTGGCCATTCTCTTCATGGACGCGCTAGATACCGGGTCTATCTTTCCTACCTGGGATAGTACTATGTCGTCGCTATATAGGCGACATTTTTTTGATCTGGAAACTTGATATTGGCACACTGATTTTGTTCCTCCACTGGTGAAATAACAACTGTGCAGACCTAACTTTCACTCTAGCTCATGATAAAGCACAAACTGCATTCCTAGATCTAACTATCTTTCACAATGATGGCGAGCTGTTGACACCCCTATATAGGAAGCCTACAGAACGTAACACTCTCCTAAGCTACAACAGCAACCACCCTAGGGCTCTGAAAGACTCATTGCCCTACTCCCAATTCCTGAGGATAAGACGCAACTGCTCTTCAAAAGTAGACTACTTCAAGGAAGCCAATACTCTTGCTGATAAACTGAAAAGCCGGGGCTACCCCAGAAGGTTGGTCAAAAATGCATCCAAAAGGGCATGGTATTGCCCAAGTGAGGCTCTACTCACACCAAAACAGGCGAAAAGATAGAGAGGATAGCCTGTGTAACCACCTTCTCTCCGGTCTCAAATAAAATCAGAAAATCAATCCTGAAGCACTGGCCAACAATAAATGCAGGTCCTATTAATCTAGAAAGACCTTTGTTTGCCTTTCGTAAAAGCAAAAACTTGAGAGATCACCTGATTAGAGCAGCCCTACCAGCCCCCACGCCTAAAACAACGATTGAATCTAACTGGGTTCTACCACCGCAGCTGAGACATGTGAAATGTGGGTTTTGTAATGTCTGTGATTTCACAATTGAGGCAGGCAATTTCACTCATAATGGTGTCAATGTGGAAATCAAATCGCTCACTAACCGTAACACCTGCAATGTGATTTATGTGACACTTTTCTCCTTGCCCTAAAATGTACGTTGGCCAAACAACCCAAAAAGCAAAGACTCGGATATGCCAACATAGGAGTCGCATTAGATGTGGAACTCCTAATGCCCCTCTAGTGGAACATTTTTCAGAACTAAACCACACGGCAGATGACATCAAGTGGACACATTTTCAAAGCCGTCAAACTACCACAAAGAGGTGGCAACCTGGCTCAACTGCTGAATCGGGAAGAACTGAAGACAATAATCCAGTTCAACATCATTCAGACAGGACTGAATAGAAGTGAGGACTGGACAACCCTGCTATAAGACTTTGCCAAGCTGAAATTGTACAATACATTATTTGGAATCAGTCTCAGCCAAAACCAAGAATGCTCCAAAAGAAATGACCTTGTTTCTACCTGTTAGCAAATATAAGGCTAAAAACTGTGATGTCACATTTTAACCATGTTACTCTCACATCGAACCACTGCGTCGTTTTTATTCATTAACCACCACTGAACGAACCATTTCGAAATTCCAACATCACTCCCACTTGTGCCACACTGGTTTTAAACATCACCGGCCTTTAGCCCACTGATATCACAACCCCTTCGTGCTCACTCAACCTCTCCAAAATGGCCGCCGCGCTGACTAAAGTTCCCCAGCGCCTTGCGCACACCTATTATTGTGGCCACGTGACAACATCGCGTGACGCCGCGAGCATAAACCACCATGGTTCCCACCAATCCTTAGCTTCCCGATACAGCGTGGAACCAACGGTGCAGCCCTATCAAGGCGTGCTCCCGCGTAGACACTGTTCTATCAACTGGTAAGTGACACGCCCATAGGCTCGTCCGTCCCAGCGACACAAACTACCTTCTAACCCCTGATACCTCTCTCCTCAGCGGATCACATCTAATTGTCGACCGCATGTTAAAGGAAGAAGGCACAATAGCCTCAGCGGATCGTATCTGATTTCCGACCGCACTGGAAAGCATCCCGGTTAATACAGACAGGACGTCCAGACTGTCCTTATCTCAAATCAACCCGGGTATGCCACTGCTTGATTTCCCGCCCGTGTTGCACATTGTCCTTTTCTACAGTATCGGAAAAAAATTTCCACCTTCTTTACAGTGCCACCGGCGCCCTCTCACGCCTTGCGCACAAGGAGCTCCTCCACCTGAGCTCCGCAGCCACTTCAGAACACAAAGTGTTCGCCTACGCCCTCCAAACTTGCTTATCTGCCAAATGAAGTATATGAACACACGTATATCACTATCTAGCCGGCTCTTTATAGTTTTCACCGACGGCCCGCTGCCATTCACTCACTTCACGGCCAGCGCTCAAAGCTCACCCCCCTTGACTTCCCTTGCTGTCTCGTCACGTCCCAAATAACCCAGCGGTATTTCCATTGGCATATCTAGCCATTGGGCAGACTAGCTCCCTCCACACAATCACGGAGGACCCAGCTTATAAATTCCATCATACACACCGAATAATCGAAGTGATTATGCACCAATGTCACTGTTTCTTTCGAAAACCTCACCATTCCACACACTACAAAATGGAAGCAAGCAGGCACCAATGTTACTATAACTTTCCAAATCCTTACTGGCACCTGATCACTGCGAATCCAAATGTCGTTTACTGCGGCTTTGCTGTTCTCTTGATACTTACTACATATTGCTTTTGTTTTCCCCTGTTTTTCCTCAACAGGCGTACTTATTGTTTAACCAGGCAAACATAATGTTAAGTCCTGATGATGATCCCAATTTAATCTGAGCACGGGATCGAAGCGTTGACTCCTTTTAGTAGTCATACTGTTGATTATTGGATATTAATATTTTTTGTATGTACTACTCTGGGAAACTCTGTATATGTTGATTCCAATAAAGTGCCCAGACTGCTCACCCCCTTTTTGCCTGAAGCACTCTTTCCTCCTTTCCTCTCTATTTTCTTATCTCCCAGTATGGTACACGACTGTGCCTTACTGCAAGAAAATGTTTTTTGCTGAATGTATTTAACTTGAAATTCCTGAATTGTTTTATAATAAATTCCCTGCCCGGCTGGGCAAAGGAAAAAGTATATAGTAGCCTATTGTGGTCTATATGATATTCGTTTGTCACTCCATTTTTGCTGAGGACCTTTGTTTTTCTTAACATCCTTTTTGCCCACCATGTTCCATGGACCTGCCATTCTTATCTACTCTGAGTGTTCTGTTGAGCTGTCAATCACCTCCCACCTGCCTAGCATTGTCAGATGACTGTAACCTGTCCCTGCCACCTCCACCCTGCCTGCCCACATTCCATGCCCCTATCAGTCAGTTTGGTGAACCTCTCCATACGCCTCCTGCCCTCTGTTATCCAAGTCCATGTCCCTATCCCACTTCCTCTTGCCTTTCATGATCCAATGTACCACACTTGCTAACATTTTGAACTTGGTAAGAGGGAAATTTTGAAAAAAAACTGGGGTATTGATTTTCCCCTTTGACTTACATTGAAAAAGAGGAGATTGTAGACAGGAGACAGATCGAATAAAGCCCATTTGGGCTTAAACACATTGGATGTTTCCTGGCTGAATCAGGTCTGTTGGCATGTATAGTTGTACTACCACTGCCTCTTCCTTCTGCCCATAATGGTCTATTATATTGCCGCAGCCTCTCTTGCCAGTCCTGTATTGTTGGTTTGTTGCCCATGCCCCCTTTCCACTGCCCTCCATAGTCTGTTGTGCTGCCACTGCCCTTCCTGCCTGCCCGGTGTGGTCAAATGTTTGCCTCTGCACCCTCCTACCTGCCTTCAATTTTCAGAGTCCATTCCCCTGGCCTCTTCCTCTCAACATTATCCTAATGAACAACTAGATTGCTAACATTCTATATTTATTACAAAAGTTTTTAACGCCTGACGTCATCTTGATGTAATCAAAACTGTAATACCGAGAGCATTTCCTTTAGAATTTACATATATGAGAGGGTCTTATTTGATTCAAAATTATGGTTAGTGCTCTAAAATGAGGACATGTTTTCTTAGTTTTCAAATAGTGACAAAGCACTTTTAAATTATTTTTTATCTTTCTGTTGTTTTATCCAGTTGACCACTTGATTAAATGTTGCACTTAGGGGAGAGGATGTGGTGTTACTTCCAGAGCTGCAGACTTTGCAACTGGGGAACCAGGTTGGAGTTTCTGCTTCAGCTTGACATTCTCTGATTCTGGTCAAATCACTTAATCTCCCCATGTCTCAAACCAAACTTAGGGGCATATTATCAAGGGGGTTTATCTCCGCTTTTTTGGCTTTAAAAGCCAAGAAAGCGGAGATAAAATTATCTCCCTATTACCAAGCTGTCGCTAACACCAGTTAGCGACAGCTAGTAGGAGATAGCGACCATCTTGGGCCCCACTTTGCATGTCAGTGATATTTATCACTAATGAGATGCAAAATGGGCGTGCCAAGATGTTAGAGACTGAAAACAGTCGCTAACATCGCTATCTCCTATTACCAACGTTCGGAGATATTCACGCTAAGCGGGAATATCTCCAAAAGCTAACACCTGCCCTGAGCAGTTCTTAGCCATGTTATCCAATGGGAGGTGGATAACATGGCTAAGAGCATTTGCTCGATAATGCATGAATATCGCTGACTTTTCAGCGATATTCATGCATTTCGGCCGTTTTTTATCGCATTTGCGATAAACCTTGTTAATAGCAAGGTTTATCTGCGATAAAAATCGCCGATGTGCGGCGATAATTTTTGTCTGTAAACAAGTTAGAGACAAAAATTATCGCTAGTTGTTGGTAATATGCCCCTTAGTTTGTTCTTGTGTGATGTAACCAATGCTCATGTAAAGCACTACAATACCTGACAAATCTGCACTATAAAAAACTGCAAAAACACATAAAAATGGGTTTTGCACACTTCTGTCATTGGGCTACATGTGGGCTACATCAGGTTGATTCTTGTGCTACATTTGGTCTCTTTTGTCTCTGGTGGCCATCTTGGGAGATTTATTTGTTATGAAGTTTCCTAATTTCTGCATTACTGCAGTCTCCTTAGTAGGACATGCTCTCAGTTTTTTACTTTGATTCTACCAAGAAGGAATTCAGATATTTCACACATTTGCCATACATTCTGAATGTTAGCACTCTAGTCACTCTAGTAGCTCATTAGATCACTGTATTAAAACTACTGCTCACCACAGTAGTCTGCTGCTGGTATTCAAAGTGCATGTTTCAGTCTGCATGTCAGAATTGTTTAATGAAATAAAAGAGGATTTGAGAAGTCATTCAAAATGTGCCCTCATTTTTCTTTCTTCAGCACTAATCATAATTTCTATGGCAAAATGAACCCCTTCATTGTGTTCCTTTTTAAATTAAATGTTTTAAGTGTTACCAGTTTATTCCAATCAAGATGGCTACAGGTGTGTCATACTTTTGTCATAAGTAAGACAGTAAGCGCTCTAGTTGTTCTTAAGAACACTCCGGGACATTCTGTCATTGAGCTGTACGTGGGGTACATCTGGATGACATTTGTGCTACATTTGGGCTTGTTTGTCTCTGGTGGGCATCTTGGGAGACTTATTTGTTATGAAGTTTCATAATTTTCTCATTTACTGCCGTCTCATCAGTAGGAAATACTTTCAGTTCTTTACTTTGGTTCCATCAAGAAGGCATTCAGAGGTGTCACACATTTGCCATGAATTCTAAATATAAGCACTCTAGTTGCTCATTAGATCACTATAGTAAAGCTACTGCTCACCAGGGAAGTCTGCTGATGGTATTCAAAGTGCATGTTTCAGTCTGCATGCCAGAATTTTTTAATTAAATAGAAGAGGTTTTGAGAAGTCAAAATGTGCCTTTTTTTAGCACTAATCATAATTTCTATGGCAAAATCACCCCCCTCATTTTGTTCCTTTGCAAATAAAATGTTTTAAGTGTTACCACTTTATTCCAATCAAGATGGCTTCAGGTGTGTCATACTTTTGTCATAAGTTAGACTGTTAGCACTCTAGTTGTTCTTTGGAACACCTTGGGACATTCTGGCATTGGGCTATACTTGGGCTACATGTGGGTGATATTTGTGCTAAATTTGGGCTCTTTTGTCTCTTGTGGCCTTCTTTGGAGACCTATTTGGTATGAAGTATCCTAATTTTCTCATTTACTACAGTCTCTTCAGTAGGAAATACTTTTAGTGTTTTACTTTGATTCCATCAAGAAGGCATTCAGATGTGTCACACATGTGCCATAAATTCTGAATGTTAGCACTCTAGTTGCTTATCAGATCACTGTAGTAAAGCTACTGCTCACCAGGGAATTCTGTTTCTTGTATTGAAAGTGCATGTTTCAGTCTGCATGTCAGATTTTTTTAATGAAATAAGTGGTGATTTGCTAAGTCACTCAAAATGTGCCCTTATTTTTCTTTCTGCAGCACTAATCATACTTTCAATGGCAAAATGAGCCCCTTCATGTTGTTCCTTTTCAAAAATAAATGTTTTAAGAGTTACCACTTCATTCCAGTACTGTGATGCAGATGCTAAGATTCAGCTCCCCATGTGGAAAAGCAATTGGCTTTCATTTTTGGAAGAGAGAGCAGGGAGGCACCGTGGCCCCCTCCCAACATTAGCAAAGCCCCGTGGAGGTGGTGGTCCCCGGGCTCTGGGGTCCGTAACGGATGCCCCAATTTGCATACTTAGTGCCCCGGGGAGGTGGCGGTCCCTGGGGCATGTTGGGGGGCTCGACCCCCCACACAGGTTAGTTGTTTCTAAAAAAACAAGCCCAGGGGGGGTGGGGGTCCCCAGGGCTGCGGGGGGCTGTGAGTCCCCCGCAAATATTTTAGAAAAGCCCCAGGGGTGGCGGTCCCCGGGGTTAGGGGGTGCTGTGTGCAACCCCAAATATTTTTAGAAAGCCCCGGAGTCCCCCTGGACCCCCGCACATATATCTTTGAGATGTTCCCGGGACTTGGCCCACCCGAGGGCTAATTAATAATTAATAATTAATAAGGAAGCTTCGTTTTTTTCATTTTCACGGCCTGATCCGTGGATCTAGCGAGTATCCCGCAATTTAAAAAAATGCATTTTTGGGCCCTGGGTGTCCT